>NC_092110.1:36833372-36973372 GCF_045679555.1 Salvelinus alpinus | reverse complement strand
ATTTAATGGAATGGAATCAATTCTTATAGCGATATGTGAATTCAATTACCAGTTAACACCCATGGTCTTTGAGTTACACTATTAGGACCTTGATGGCTCAACTCTCTCATTATTTCTGATAATGACAATGACTATCAGATCAAGTCTCCACTGTGGCAGATAACGTTATTAGTCATAATCATAATCATTATTAATCATGCTTGGCTGGGCCAGACTCAGCCAGTGTGTGTGTGTGTGTGTGTGTGTGCTCAATATACTCACCACTATTTGGTCATTGACTTGGATCACCTCGTCCCCAGCTAATATCTTGTCACAGAAGTCAGCGGGTGACTGCCAAAGGTAAGCAGATAGATACACAAATATTGGAGACTGTATGACAGTCACAGCACATTACAGCCTCATGATGGATGTGGAATCCACTGTGTTTTGACCTTTGACTGGTTCAATGCAAGGTGCAATTTCTAAATTGGGTAGTGCATCATCAGTTTTCCTCTTGTCATGTCAGTAATTGCGTACCAAATACACTGCTATTTCCCTGTAAACATGAACAAGACTTTCAGCATGCTTATAGAGAACGGCATTCAACATGTACTGCACTGAAACAAATGACTGATGATTGGTTTAATTTTTTTTTATTTTGGGAGCTGTACTGGTAGATTTCAGTACAACCTTTAATATTATTTACCATAACCTATTGTTGAGAAAACTTACTGTATGGCTTTTCAACCTCTGCCATATTGTGTATTCAGATCTATCAATCAATTTATAGAACTCAGAGGGTTTTCTTTAATGGAAGCTTCTCTAATGTCAAACATGTAAAGTGTGGTGTACCGCAGGGCTTTTTTGACGCCACACTCAATGTGCACACTTACCCCACTAGACATGCCACCAGGGGTCTTTTCACAGTACCCAGGTCCAGAACAAATTCAGGGAAAAGTACAGTATCATAAGTGCATGGAACTCCCTTCTATCTCATGTAAATGTAGGTCAATTGTAAAGTATTTTGTCTGTAATGTATTTTTCGTTATGAGACGGACCCCACTAAGACTAGCTGTCGCCATTGGCGTCGGCTAACGGGGATCCTAATAATAAACAAATAGAATCTCTCTCTAGGAAGTTAGGTGGCATCTAGAATGTTTCAGATAGACTCCATTAGGAGTAGCCATCTTTATCCCAGGCAGGCTGTCCCAGAGGAGAGATTGTACTAAAACGCTGTTCCCTCTCCTTTCCCTGGCAAGCCTTCATCTGACTGGGTGAGTAAAACCAAGCCCCAGCCTATAAAGTCCGGATAGACCTCATTCATCACTCATTACTTCAATGTACTGTTCAAGAGGATTCAGTAGAGTTAGTATCCTAGCCTGGATGCTAGTTGGTTTCTGCTCTCTTGCAAACTTCTTATGGAATTGTCATGTCAAACAATGACAATGGAGAAGGCAAAAGCACGTAGAAATCTGGGACCAGGCTAGTTTCAGACATAACCGAGTCAGGATGGATTTTACTGTCGGAATGGAGTTGCTTATATGTAAACAATATGTGTAGTGCAAAGAGTTTTTCCTGGTCACCTGACAAAGAAAACCTCCAGGGCCTAGTAACAGCCTGTAGAGCAGGTGTGTTCACCTCATTTAGCCCCAGGGGCTGTGTTTGGTCTTCAACAAGGTCCGGTGGGCCCACACTGAAAATTGGTTATATTTCCCACGTAAATAAAAATAAAAAAAAGTTTTGTTTTTTTCCCCCCCGATGCTCCGTGACTGTCTAGCTTTCATTTAGGTGATTATTAGCGAGCTGGACACAGTCAAGATACTGTATGAATGGAGGTCCTTTATTTCTAGTTTCAATTTGGTTTCAGTCATTTTAAAGTACATTGAGTTACCCCCCCCCAAATATAAAAAATACATCTAAAATGTTTACTCAAACCATGTTTGACACCTCTGCTATAGAGCAATTCATAATCAGGTCACATGGTAAGAAAACTCCTGGCCCTAACTATGCAACCTCCTTCAACCAATCAGGACATTTCACTCCGCTATTTCACCTACGATCATTTCACTAATTTAAGTAGACATTCTCTTTTCACAACACTAAATCCCCACTAATCAATCTAGATAACTCCCGAGTGGCATTTCAGTGCAATAGGAGTCACTACAGACCCTGGTTCGATTCCAGGCTGTATCACAACCGGCTGTGATCGGGAGTCCCATAGAGTGGCGCACAATTGGCCCAGCTTCATCCGGGTTAGGGTTTGGCCATCATCGTAAATAAGAATTTGTTCTTAACTGACTTGCCTAGTTAAATAAAAGGTTAAATAAATAAATAAATACAAAAATAACGTGTGCAACACAGGTAATGCACTGGCTGTGTTAGAAATCTGTCTTCAATAGGCCAGTAGGTGCATCCAAAATGGCACCCTATTCCCTATATAGTGGACTACTTTTGCCCAGAGCCCTATGGAACCCTATTCCCTATATAGTGGACTACTTTTGCCCAGAGCGGTATGAAGTGCGAACAGCCCTCCCACTAACAGCTTGTGATAAACATTACGCCTTTATAGTTAATAGCGGCATCATTATACTGTGATTATACTGGCTTACAGACGATGCCACGAGGTTCATGTTTCCTACTGATTCTATCTAGCGTGGTAATCCCCTGATATTTGTGGGTTTTTACAGAGCACTTGTTAAGTCTCCCTCTATGGCAGACTGATGTCAGCTAACAAATTGCATTTATAAATACACAGTATTCACACACGCATGCAAGGGCGCGCGCACACACACACACACACACTCATATACAGAACACCACACCTTCCGCATGTCAAGGCAATACAAGCCATTACTCCTATGGGGTTTTGTTTAGAGTTAAGTGCATTGAAAATGTAATGGTAATAGCCCATGCCATTGGGCTCTGAAGGACAGGGTTGAGAGAATAAAACCTTCAGTGAATTATTTGTGGCGTTGAGTTCATTTGCAAGCGATTGGGTGCTTGAGGTTTCAGAGCTTCTCGACTGTTCAGAATGAGAATATAGTCAATTCATTGAATAACAATTAACGATAACTACTGAGAATTAATTTAAGGGCCTCTCTATAATCCAACCCGTAATGGTGTCCCTCAGATTAATTTCGATAGGATAACCAAATTAATCAAATAAATCTGATCAATTATCTTGAATATTAATTAGCCAAAAGTCGCAACATAATTGAACATCTCACAGAGCAATCAAACCCCCAAACGTCTCTCCAATTACATTCTACTTCAGTTCTAAAAGTGCTGTACACCGAGTGCTGTACACGGAGTGTAGAAAAACATTCAGAACACCTTCCTGCCCTCAGAACAGCCTCAATTCGTCTTGGGGAATGGACTCTACAAGGTGTCGAAAGCGTTCCACAGGGATGCTGGACCATGTTGATTCCAATGCTTCCCACAGTGGGTGTCAAGTTGGCTGGATGTCCTTTGGGTGGTGGACCATTCTTGATACACACAGGAAACTGTTGGCCGTGAAAAACACAGCAGCGTTGAAGTTCCTGACTCAAACTGGTGCACCTGACACCTACTACCATACCTCATTCAAAGGCACTTAAATCTCTTGTCTTGCCCATTCACCCTCTGAATGGCACACATACACAATCCATGTCTCAATTATCTCAAGGCTGAAAAAGTCTTCTTTAACCTGTCTCCTCCCCTTCCTCTACACTGATTGAAGTGGATTTAACAAGTGACATCAATAAGGGATCATAGCTTTCACCTGGATTCACCTGGTCAGTCAATGTCATGAAAAGATAATGATTAATAGTGATCTGCCTGTATGTCCATACTGATAACATTTACATTTGTCAATTTAGTCATGTAGTAGATGATTTTATCCAGAATGACTTACATGAGCAATTAGGGTTAAGTGCCTTGCTCAAGGGCACATGGACATATGCATTTAAAACCTAGTCGGCTAGGTGATTCCGAACCAGCGACCTTTTGGTTACTTGCCCAATGCTGTTAAAAAGGAACATTCCACACCAAAACAATATTTGGGTATTTTTTTCATTAGTCCATTGTTGATATACAGTTGTCCCAGAAATCAGGTTTTCAAGATCTATTTCCTTATTTTGAAAGTTATACATCTTGAAAACTTGATTGCTGACATGGAAAATATTTAGGGGCTATATCAAAAATGGACTAATGAAACAAAAATCAAAAAGATATGTCACGGCCGTTTAAAGGAGAGGACCTAGGTGCAGCGTGGTGAGCGTACATTTTCTTTATTAAAGAAAAATGACACCGAACAAAACAATAAACACTACAAAAACAAACCGTGAAGCTCAAAGGCAAAGTGCCCTAAACAAAGTCAGCTTCCCACAAAGACAGGTGAAAAAAAGGGCTACCTAAGTATGGTTCTCAATCAGAGACAACAATAGACAGCTGCCTCTGATTGAGAACCACACCCGGCCAAACACAAAGAAATAGAAAACATAGAACATAGAATACCCACCCCAACTCACGCCCTGACCAAACCAAAAATAGAGACATAAAAAGGATCTCAGGTCAGGGCGTGACAAGATAGTTTTTGTGTGGAGTTTCCCTTCAACCGCTAGGCTACCTGTCCCATAGTGATCTATCTACCTGTATGTCACTTTTCCCCTGGGGTCCTGATTGATATTTGCGCAGGCACGGTAAGGGCAACCGTGTGGAACACCATCATGCATAGCCCAACCGTGATTAATATACATCACATGACTCCTGGGGCTTTTAGACTTATGGACTGGAGCAGATCTGAATGTGAAAGGCCACCACCACGTCCCCTCAGACTCAAATGGCTGTATTCATTAGGGTACAACGAAGCAAAACGTTTTGCAATGGAAAGCGAAGACAAGCGTTTCTAATTGAACATGATATAATAATCCCTCCCTGTTTCAGTTTGTTTTCTTCCGTTTGCTGCCCTATTGAACACTGCCCAGCTGTTGCATGAAGATGAAGGGAGAGAGCCGTGATGATGACGGGAGGATGATTTATTATTATTTTTTTTTATTTTACCGTTATTTTACCAGGTAAGTTGACTGAGAACACGTTCTCATTTGCAGCAACGACCTGGGGAATAGTTACAGGGGAGAGGAGGGGGATGAATGAGCCAATTATAAACTGGGGATTATTAGGTGACCATGATGGTTTGAGGGCCAGATTGGGAATTTAGCCAGGACACCGGGGTTAACACCCCTACTCTTACGATAAGTGCCATGGGATCTTTAATGACCTCAGAGAGTCAGGACACCCGTTTAACGTCCCATCCGAAAGACGGCACCCTACACAGGGCAGTGTCCCCAATCACTGCCCTGGGGCATTGGGATATTTTTTAGACCAGAGGAAAGAGTGCCTCCTACTGGCCCTCCAACACCACTTCCAGCAGCATCTGGTCTCCCATCCAGGGACTGACCAGGACCGACCCTGCTTAGCTTCAGAAGCAAGCCAACAGTGGTATGCAGGGTGGTATGCTGCTGGCTAGGGACAGACCAGGGTTCAGATAGTATGAGAGACAGATCTGGTTCCATAACTCTCATTGGATAACGTGAAAGCGATCGCTGCCTTGCATGTTGCTTTTGAAACACATCAGTGGGCTCATGGCCCAGTGGGCCCATGCATTTAAAACACAACAGTGTTTTTTTTTAAAATCGCTGCAGTGCAATGAGACACGCACCAGACTGCAGTCATCACTCTCTCCACTTCAACAACCATTTCCTTGCTCCCAGAAGATAGCCCCAGTCAGCCAAGGTCTATTAACAATGACCCCAAATGATCTATTCTAACCAATCACTCTGACAGGTCACATCGCCCCCAGCTGTCAACTTACTTTTTGTTCCCTCTTCTTCTTCCTCTTTAAAACAACAATACAAATGACCACTCCCACAGTCGGTGCTCTGGTCAGAGGGTGCACTCCCACAGTGGGTGCTCTGGTCAGAGGGTGCACTCCCACAGTAGGTGCGCTCCCACAGTCGGTGCTCTGGTCAGAGGGTGCACTCCCACAGTAGGTGCGCTCCCACAGTCGGTGCTCTGGTCAGAGGGTGCACTCCCACAGTGGGTGCTCTGGTCAGAGGGTGCACTCCCACAGTGGGTGCTCTGGTCAGAGGGTGCACTCCCACAGTAGGTGCGCTCCCACAGTCGGTGCTCTGGTCAGAGGGTGCACTCCCACAGTGGGTGCTCTGGTCAGAGGGTGCACTCCCACAGTGGGTGCTCTGGTCAGAGGGTGCACTCCCACAGTCAGTGCTCTGGTCAGAGGGTGCTCAGAATGAGAATATAGTCAATTCACTGTTGACTAAGCCTATTGTTGATATAAGATTCATTGTATAACGGTTAACGATAACTACTGAGAATTAATTTAAGAGCCTCTCTATAATTCAATCCGTAATGGTGTCCCTCAGATTAATTTTGATAGGATAACCAAATTAATCAAATAAATCTGATCAATTCATTTTTCCAGTAATTAAAATCAGTCAATTATCTTGAATATTAATTAGCCAAAAGTCGCAACATAATTGAACATCTCACAGAGCGACCTTTTGGTTTCTGGCCCAAAGCTGTTAAAAGGAACATTCCACACCAAAACAATATTTGGGTATTTTTTTCATTAGTCCATTGTTGATATACAGTTGTCCCAGAAATCAAGTTTTCAAGATCTATTTCCTTATTTTGAAAGTTATACATCTTGAAAACTTGATTGCTGACATGGAAAATATTTAGGGACTATATCAAAAATGGACTAATGAAACAAAAATCAAAAAGATATGTCACGGCCGTTTAAAGGAGAGGACCAAGGTGCAGCGTGGTGAGCGTACATTTTCCCACAGTAGGTGCACTCCCACAGTCGGTGCTCTGGTCAGAGGGTGAGCTCCCACAGTGGGTGCTCTGGTCAGAGGGTGAGCTCCCACAGTAGGTGCTCTGGTCAGAGGGTGCACTCCCACAGTAGGTGCTCTGGTCAGAGGGTGAGCTCCCACAGTAGGTGCTCTGGTCAGAGGGTGCACTCCCACAGTGGGTGCTCTGGTCAGAGGGTGCACTCCCACAGTGGGTGCTCTGGTCAGAGGGTGCACTCCCACAGTGGGCTCCCCTTCAAATTAGTGGATTTGTCTATTTCAGCCACAACCGTTACTGACAGGTGTATACAAATCGAGCACACAGCCATGCAATCTCCATAGACAAACATTGGCAGTAGAAAGGCCTTACTGAAGAGCTCAGTGACTTTCATAATGTCACCGTCATAGGATGCCACCTTTCCAACAAGTCAGTTGGTCAACTTTCTGCCCTGCTAGAGCTGCCCTGGTCAACTGTAAGTGCTGTTATTGTGAAGTGGAAGCGTCTAGGAGCAACAACGGCTCAGCCGAGAAGTGGAAGGCCACACAAGCTCACAGAACGGCACCGCCGAGTGCTGAAGCGCGTAACGGGTAAAAAAACGTCTGTCCTCTATTGCAACTTGGTTACAACACTCACTACTGAGCAATGTTCCATCATCTAGTGGAAAGCCTTCCCAGAAGACTGGAGGCTGTTATAGCAGCAATGTTCCATCATCTAGTGGAAAGCCTTCCCAGAAGACTGGAGGCTGTTATAGCAGCAATGTTCCAACATCTAGTGGAAAGCCTTCCCAGAAGAGTGGAGGCTGTTATAGCAGCAATGTTCCATCATCTAGTGGAAAGCCTTCCCAGAAGAGTGGAGGCTGTTATAGCAGCAATGTTCCAACATCTAGTGGAAAGCCTTCCCAGAAGACTGGAGGCTGTTATAGCAGCAATGTTCCATCATCTAGTGGAAAGCCTTCCCAGAAGACTGGAGGCTGTTATAGCAGCAATGTTCCATCATCTAGTGGAAAGCCTTCCCAGAAGAGTGGAGGCTAATATAGCAGCAAAGGGGGGAACCAACTCCATATTAATGCCCGTGATTTTGGAATGAGATGTTTGACGAGCAGGTGTCCACATACCTTTGGTCATGCTTCTACACCTGCATTGCTTGCCGTTTGGGGTTTTAGGCTGGGTTTCTGTAGAGCACTTTGTGACATCAGCTGATGTAAGAAGAGCTTTATAAATACATTTGATTGATTGATAGTATAAAGACCCCTATAATCTGAAGGGGAATTGACCGATTTCCACTGATTTAGTTTCCTTAAGCACCTAAAGAGGGCAATGCTTTGCCATGTGCTCGCCATTTGTAAATCGCCCTTTTGATGAAGGCCAATAAGTTGAAAATTCAGTGTGATCTATTTGAAACTTTTCAACAACAAAAAAGCTTCCCCTAACAAAAATAAATGAAATCCTTCAAAACACTACACCAGAGAGCATGATCTGCCACAGAGGATCATTCGCTTTTTTTTTCTTTTTTTTTAATAGCTGAGGATTGTTTTAAAATGACAAGCGGATACAGCCTGGAAGCGCAGAATTTGGGAAGCCTACAATTTGGGCAGCGCGTGTAGCAAATATCACAGCTGATCATTGATTTGCGGCTGTCAGTGAAAAGCAACTAAAATAGGCGTAAGCCTATCACAATACAATATTTAAAAATACAAAATCGTGGGAAAAACACAAAAGAGAGGAGACAAAGATGAGATGGTCTTTAGTTAGGCTATCAAAATTTGAAAAACTCCCAATAGGCTATTAAGCCAACAATCTTATTGCCCCAATAGCGGAGAGCATATTCTTGTTGATTTTGTGCCGCATATTCTCTGTCTTTATCATTAGGTGAGTCCGTGCCAAGTTTTTTAAGGACAATAATTTCCTCCTCCAGGCTAGATAGACGTCATAGCCTACAATATGCATCTCCCCTTTCATGGGCCTCGATTAGATGGTTGCATTCAAGACAAGGTCGTTTTTATTGAGCTCAGTTTGTCAGCGTCAGCTGATCAGCCTTCCCTGTCATTTTGTGGTATTAAAGAGTATGCTAATGTCTCCAGTCATAGATAATAAAGTGATGGAGAATTACATGAAATGTGTTTATGAAATGCGCCTCTAGCTGGAGCTGAGCGGTGGATGTGTCAGATATTTCTCAGATCCTCCTAGAAAATGTCCCTCTAGCTGGGGCTGAGCAAAGAAAAGGACAAGGAAAGCAGAACAGTATTTTTTGCGAACAGTGCGCCAGCTAGATTATTAGCCTAATTTATGACTATCCAATCTGCTCATCACATTAGTAATAGTATGCAATGTTAGAACCATAAAATGCGTCATCATAAAATTTTATTCCCCCCCCCCTGAAAAGAATAGCTTTCCCAAACTTTAAACCCACGCGCTGCCTACGGGTGGTGGTGAAACTTTACCTTGAAGGAGTGAAAACGGAAAACTGAGGGGGAAAAAACGAGAGAAAACGTAGGAGAGAGAGAAGCAAGAGAAAAGGAGAGCAAAATGGGACACCTATAACAAAGGAGGAGGTCGATTGAGGACTGATTGGATAGAGCGAGAGAGCTAGGCCGAGGAGAAAGTGTACAAGAAGTTTGAATAAAGGATCAGAGAGAATGATGAAACAGAAATAAGGAGTACAGAGTGTGAGAGATGTAGAGCATAGAGAGACGACGAGAACATGAGTCGTCCCTAAAGGACAATCAGGATGACATATAGTGCATTCAGAAAGTATTCAGACAAATAATTTTTCCACAGTTACGTTACAGCCTTATTCTAAAATTGATTTTTTTTTCTCTCCATCAATCTACACACAATCCCCCTTAACGACAAAGCAAAAACAGTTTTAGATTTTTTACAGCCTCAAGTCTTCTTGGGTATAACGCTACAAGCTTGGTACACCTGTATTTGGAGAGTTTCTCCCAGATCCTCTCAAACCATGTCAGGTTGGATGGGGAGCGTCGCTGCACAGCTATTTTCAGGACTCTCCAGAGATATTCGATCTGGTTCAGGTCCGGGCTCTGGCTGGGCCACTTAAGGACATTCAGAGACTTGTCCCGAACCCACTCCTGCATTGTCTTGGCTGTGTGCTTAGGGTCATTGTCCTGTTGGAAGGTGAACCTTTGCCCCAGTCTGAGGTCCTGAACCTCCTTTTCATTGAGGATCTCGCTGTACTTTACTCCGTTCATCTTTCCCTCGATCCTGACTAGACTCCCAGTCGTTGCCGCTGAAAAACATCCGCACAGCACGATCCTGCCACCACCATGCTTCACCGTAGGCATGGTGCCAGGTTTCCTCCAGATGTGACGTTTGGCATTCAGGCCAAAGAGTTCAATCTTGGTTTCATCAGACCATAAAATCTTGTTTCTCATGGTCTGAGAGTCCTTTAGGGGCCTTTTGGGAAACTCCAAGCAGGCTGTCATGTGCCTTTTACTGAAGAGTGGCTTCCATCTGGCCACTCTACCATAAAAGCCTGATTGGTGGAGTGCTGCAGAGATGGTTGTCCTTCTGGAAGTTTCTCCAATCTCCACAAAGGAACTCTGGAGCTCTGTCAGAGTGACCATCATGTTCTTGGTCAACTACCTGACCAAGGCCCTTCTTCCCGTTTCGCCGGGCGGCCTTCTCTAGGAAGAGTCTTGGTGGTTCCAAACTTTTTCCATTTAAGAATGAAGGAGGCCACTGTGTTCTTGGGGACCTTCAACGCGGCAAACATGTTTTGGTACCCTTCCCCAGATCTGTGCCTCGACACAATCCCGTCTCGGTTTTTACTCTGACATGCACTGTCAACTGCCTTTTATAGACAGGTGTGTGCTTTTCCAAATCATGTCCAATCAATTGAATTTACCACAGGTGGACTCCAATCAAGTTGTAGAAACATCTCAAGGATGGTCAATGGAAACAGGATGCACCTGAGCTCAATTTAGAGTCTCATAGCAAAGGATCTGAATACTTTTGTAAATAAGGTATTTCTGTTTTTAATTTGTAATAAATTAGCAGACATTTCTAAAACCTGTTTTCGCTTTGTCATTAGGGGGTAGTGTGTGTAGATTGATGAGGAAATTATTTTATTTAATCAATTTTTAGAATAAGGCTGTAAAGTAACAAAATGTGGATAAAGTCAAGGGGTCTGAATACTTTCCGAATGCACTGTAAAGAAATTACGTCTGATTAGTTAGACAGAGAGAAAGAGACAGGAGGTAGAGGTAGAGACAGGAAGTAGAGAGGAGGTAGAGACATTAGAATGACACTGACAGTGTGCTTCTTACCAGGTGATCGCCATCGAAGACAGGCACCAGGTCAACCCTCTCCAGCTGGGCAGTGTGGGTAAGGAGTGCCTCTGGACTGCAGTACAGAATCTCATCACACACCGCCACCAACTGACGACACTGGCGGGAGAGATGTTGTACATTAAAAATGGTTCCACTTATATTTTATATGGGTCTACCTGTGAAGGGGTGTGAATACATACAGTTGAAGTCGGAAGTTTACATACACCTTAGCCAAATACATTTAAAAACTCAGTTTTTCAAAACTCTGACATTTAATCCTAGTAAAAAACCCTGTCAGTTAGGATCACCACTTTATTTTAAGAATGTGAAATGTCAGAATAATAGTAGAGAGAATGATTTATTTCAGCTTTCATTTCTTTCATCACATTCCCAGTGGGTCAGAAGTTTACATACACTCAATTAGTATTTGGTAGCATTGCCTTTAAATTGTTTAACTTGGGTCAAACGTTTTGGGTAGCCTTCCACAAGCTTCCCACAATAAGTTGGGTGAATTTTGGCCCATTCCTTTTTACCAATAGGTGCCCTTCTTTGTGAGGCATTGGAAAACCTCCCCGGTCATTGTGGTTGAATCTGTGTTTGAAATGCACTGCTTCACTGAAGAACCTTACAGATAATTGTATGTGTGGGGTGATGAGGTAGTCATTCAAAAATCATGATAAACACTATTATTGCACACAGAGTGACTTGTTAAGACATATTTTTCTCCTGAACTGATTTAGGCTTGCCATAACAAAGGAGTTGAATATTTATTGATTCAAGACATTTCAGCTTTTCATTCTTTATTATTTTGTAAACATGATAAAAACATAATTCCACTGACATTATGGGGTATTGTTTGTAGACCAGTGATCCATTTTAAATTCAGGCTATATGTTTCCATACTACACTGAAAGAAAACATAAATGCAACATGTAAAGTGTTGGTCCCATGTTAAATGAGCTGAAATAAAAGATCACAGAAAAGTTTTATACGCATAAATAGCTTATTTCTCTCAAATTTTGTGCACAGATTTGTTTACATCCCTGTTAATGAGCATTTCTCCTTTGCCAAGATAATCCATCCACCTGACAGGTGTGGCATATTAAGAAGCTGATTAAACAGCATGATCATTACACAGGTGCACCTTGTGCTGGGGACAATAAAAGACCACAAATGCTTAGGAGTATTTCTGTCCCCTTTTTGTGGGGAAAAACTTGTTCTGATTGGCTGGGCCTGCCCCCACAGTGGGTTAGCCTGCCCAGTTAGCACCCCTGCCCAGTCATGTGAAAATCATAGATTAGAGCCTAATGAATTTATTTAAATTGACTGATTTCCTGCTATGAACTGTAACTCAGTACAATCTTTGAAATTCTTGCATGTTGTTTTTATATTTTTGTTCAGTATTTATTGTTGATGTATCAAATCACATGCTTCTAATTAAGTTGTTGTTTGCTTTAGAACTGGAAAAAACTCAAACTAAAAAACATTCTGGGGAAATGGTTGCACTAGTCTAGAAGACATTTATTTGAGCAAAGACAGATATAATTAAACATTGATTTATTGAATAAACAACCGATCCATTGCACCACTACACTTCAGCTGTTTGTCCCTCAATGATTAAAATCATTATACAGAAATGAATGTTTCAATGAACTAATAATTAGGAACAGTATTTAGAAAAAGACAGTAGCTGAGGGAAAGAAATCAATGGATACGAGTTTACTCACGATGGAGATGATGTCTTTTTCTTTCTCGTAAACTGTGGAATCCTGTCAAAAGAGCACAATGAAAACAACAGGGTCAGACACAGTAGAATCCTGTAGAAAACAACAGGATCAGAAACAGTAGAATCCTGTAGAAAACAACAGGGTCAGACACAGTGGAATCCTGTAGAAAACAACAGGGTCAGACACAGTAGAATCCTGTAGAAAACAACAGGGTCAGACACAGTAGAATCCCGTAGAAAACAACAGGGTCAGACACAGTAGAATCCTGTAGAAAACAACAGGGTCAGACACAGTGGAATCCTGTAGAAAACAACAGGGTCAGACACAGTAGAATCCTGTAGAAAACAACAGGGTCAGACACAGTAGAATCCCGTAGAAAACAACAGGGTCAGACACAGTAGAATCCTGTAGAAAACAACAGGGTCAGACACAGTAGAATCCTGTAGAAAACAACAGGGTCAGACACAGTAGAATCCTGTAGAAAACAACAGGGTCAGACACAGTAGAATCCTGTAGAAAACAACAGGGTCAGACACAGTAGAATCCTGTAGAAAACAACAGGGTCAGGTGGTGTGTAATAATAAAGAGCTCCCACAGTGACTGAAAACAGTATTGATATCTGACAGTGGGACATTCTGATGGTTTGATGTCCTATCTGTTTCTGATAAAAAGACCTGAGGCATTCCAAAACACCGGGAAGTGGACTATTAGAGAGTACTATTAGCACTATAACGCCCACGTGCCATCCAGGCCGCTCACTGTATTTACCTCACTTGTCACTTCATTGACAAACACACCTTTTTAGAGGGGCAGAGCAATTGTATTCAAAGGCACTGTTACGCAATACTGATCCAACATTATGTCAATATAGCAGAGCGAGTGGGAGGTTATTTTTGTCCCTTGGACATGGTGTGTGTGTTTACCTGGGGTGCCCTGTGGGGTGGAGGGTAAATCCTGTGAGCTCCTGTAAGTAATGAGCGCTAGGATTACAGTTAGTCAAATAAAGCTTGTGTGACGTGAGAGAGAGAGAGAGAGGGGAAGAAAGAGAGAGCGAGCGAGAAACCGAGAGACGCTTGAGTGTGATCTATTTACATCAGGGCACCACGCCACAGAACTTCTTACGTAAATCTCTAAAGACATCCTGCCACTCTGATCCCCAGCTCAATAGTTAAAGGGGCAGTACACTCCAAAATCTAAGTTTGTACAATGTCCACTGACCTCAAAGTTGACTGACATCCAAACGTTACAGATTCTCTACGACAGGTGCCATCTATTTAAATTATTCAAATTCCCCCATGTGCTGCTATTACCAACCATAATCATGCTTCATCTATGCTCCTGGGATACATTCTTCTTCTGTATTTGTGAACCCACAGAACAGGATATGACATACAGTGCCTTCGGAAAGAATTCAGACCCCTTGACTTTTCCCATATTTTGTTACGTTAAAGCCTTATTCTAAAATGGATTAAATAAATAAAAATCCTCAGCAATCTATACACAATACACCATAATGACAAAGCAAAAATAGGTTTCTAGAAATGTTTGCTAATTTATTAATAATAAAATAACAGAAATACCTTACATAATTATTCCGACCTTTTGCTATGAGACTCGAAATTGAGCTCAGGTGCATCCTGTTTCCATTGATCATCCTTGAGTCCAACTGTGGTAAATTCAATTGATTGGACATGATTTGGAAAGGCACACACCTGTCTATATAAAAGGTCCCATAGTTGGCAGTGCATGTCAGAACAAAAACCAAGCCATGAGGTCAAAGGAATTGTCCGTAGAGCTCAGAGACAGGATTGTGTCGAGGCACAGATCTGGGGAAGGGTACCAAAACATTTCTGCAGCATTGAAGGTCACCAAGAACCAGTGGCCTCCATCATTCTTAAATGGAAAAAGTTTGGAACCACCAAAACTCTTCCTAGAGAAGGCCGCCCAGCCAAACTGAGCAATCGGGGTAGAAGGGCCTTGGTCAGGGAGGTGAACAAGAACCCGATGGTCACTCTGACAGAGCTCCAGAGTTCCTCTGTGGAGATGGGAGAACCCTCCAGAAGGACAACCATCTCTGCAGCACTCCACCACTCA
The DNA here is from genome assembly GCF_045679555.1 of Salvelinus alpinus. Taxonomy (NCBI): domain Eukaryota; kingdom Metazoa; phylum Chordata; class Actinopteri; order Salmoniformes; family Salmonidae; genus Salvelinus; species Salvelinus alpinus. The sequence goes on along the minus strand of NC_092110.1, from coordinate 36,958,435 downwards.
GGCCTTTATGGTAGAGTGGCCAGATGGAAGCCACACCTCAGTAAAAAGGCACATGACAGCCTGCTTGGAGTTTGCCGAAAGGCCCCTAAAGACTCTCAAACCATGAGAAAGACGATTCTCTGGTCTGACGAAACCAAGTTTGAACTCTTTGGCCTGAATGCCAAGCGTCACATGTTTTTCAGCGGCAGGGACTGGGAGTCTAGTCAGGATCAAGGCAAAGATGAACGGAGCAAAGTACAGATAGATCCTTGATGAAAACCTGTTCCAGAGCCCTCAGGACCTCAGACTGGGGCGAAGGTTCACCTTCCAACAGGACAATGACCCTAAGCACACAGCCAAGACTACAAAGGAGTGGCTTCGGGACAAGTGTCTGAATGTCCCTGAGTGGCCCAGCCAGAGCCAGGACTTGAACCCAATCGAACATCTCTGGAGAGACCTGAAAATAGCTGTGCAGCGACGCTCCCCATCCAACCTGACAGGGCTTGAGAAGATCTGCAGAGAATAATAGGAAAAACTCCACAAATACAGGTGTGCCAAGCTTGTAGCGTCATACCCAAGAAGACTCAAGGCTGTAATTGCTGCCAAAGGTCCTAAAACAAATGAGGTAAAGGGTCTGAATACTTATGTAAATGTGATCCGTTTTTTTTATTAAAACAATTTTGTAAACATTTCTAATATCCTGTTTTTGCAAAGTCATTATGGGGTATTGTGTGTAGATTGATGAGGGAAAAACACTTTCATACATTTTAGAATAGGGCTGTAACAACATTACAAAATGTGGATAAAGTCAAGGGGTCTGAATACTTTCCGAAGGCACTGTATCTGGGGCTGTGTCCCAAGTGACACCCTATGCCTATGGGCCCTGGTCAAAAGTAGTGCACTACCAGCCCTATAGGCCCTGGTCAAAAGTAGTGCACTACCAGCCCTATAGGCCCTGGTCAAAAGTAGTGCACTACCAGCCCTATAGGCCCTGGTCAAAAGTAGTGCACTACCAGCCCTATAGGTCCTGGTCAAAAGTAGTGCACTACCAGCCCTATAGGCCCTGGCAAAAGTAGTGCACTACATGTAGGAGATTGGGAAACAGCCTCAGTGATGACAGGACAGGTACAATTCTGCCCTGAAACTGCTCTTACTGTAGATCAGTTGGGAGGGAAAGCTCAGCCGTGTAAATCTACACACTTCTCTATGGCACTTCCTCTTTGAGATGAGATACACACACGTGTACTGTATGGACTCATGCACGCACATACACACACGCGCGCACATACACACACGCACTTCAACAGAATATTTGATGACGTCACAGTGGCTTACACACGTCACTCCAACGTCATCAGACTGTAGTGCTGAGCGATTAGTGCTTTTTGAGGTCGGTTCGTTTTCACGTTTTTTGGGGGTAATTTATTTAAACATTAAAATGCAGTATGCAAGTTCAATGATGTAACAACACAGAATAAAACAAATCAATAAAAGTGTAATGATGGTAGACTGCCCATTACATCTTATCACTTATTAACCATCTATTCAATTACTTTCCTTTAATTCAATATTTCAGTTGTGTATATTACATTAGTTTTTTGTTGATGAGTTATTATTTCATTCCAAGTCATCGTCTCATCTCTATAGAGCTGCTGTCTGACAAAATCACTTTTTTAGTAGTTCTTCAAAAGTAAATAAGGCGTAGTTTCTATTCAGAAGTCATAAAAGCATCAATGACTTAGATCATGTATTTTCAGATAGAGATACCTCTCAAAGCTACTGCTTTCTATTCCTCTCCCATGTACTCTCTTCTCGCAGTGTCTGCCCGACACTAATCTACTGTAGCAGGCATAAAAATAAACATCCCCGGCGCGCAATGGATTATGGTCATTGTAGTTAATTACCACATGTTCTGTGCTAAACTATGCAGTACTTTCTCCAGCTGGAAACAACAACATCACACAGTTGGGATCTGATTTATCTCTAGATAAACAATGTGCGCGTTGAGCTCACGGGAAAAAAAATTATAATAACTCTTAATGTTAAATCGCTCAGCGCTATCAGATTGCAGGCTGACACCAACATGTGATCCCTATGTGGCATCAGAGAGAGAGGACCACATCTACTGGTCCCATTATCCAGAGAGAGAGAGAGGACCACATCTACTGGTTCCATTATCCAGAGAGAGAGAGAGAGAGGACCACATCTACTGGTCCCATTATCCAGAGAGAGAGAGAGAGGACCACATCTACTGGTTCCATTATCCAGAGAGAGAGAGAGAGAGGACCACATCTACTGGTTCCATTATCCAGAGAGAGAGAGAGAGGACCACATCTACTGGTCCCATTATCCAGAGAGAGAGAGAGAGGACCACATCTACTGGTCCCATTATCCAGAGAGAGAGAGGACCACATCTACTGGTCCCTTTATCCAGAGAGAGAGAGAGAGAGAGAGAGAGGACCACATCTACTGGTCCCATTATCCAGAGAGAGAGAGAGAGGACCACATCTACTGGTCCCATTATCCAGAGAGAGAGAGAGAGGACCACATCTACTGGTCCCATTATCCAGAGAGAGAGAGAGAGAGGATCACATCTACTGGTCCCATTATCCAGAGAGAGAGAGAGAGGACCACATCTACTGGTCCCATTATCCAGAGAGAGAGAGAGAGGACCACATCTACTGGTCTCATTATCCAGAGAGAGAGAGAGAGGACCACATCTACTGGTCTCATTATCCAGAGAGAGAGAGGACCACATCTACTGGTCCCATTATCCAGAGAGAGAGAGAGAGAGAGGGCCACATCTACTGGTCCCATTATCCAGAGGGAGAGAGAGAGGGCCACATCTACTGGTCCCATTATCCAGAGAGAGAGAGAGAGGACCACATCTACTGGTCTCATTATCCAGAGAGAGAGAGAGAGAGAGGACCACATCTACTGGTCCCATTATCCAGAGAGAGAGAGAGAGAGAGGACCACATCTACTGGTCCCATTATCCAGAGAGAGAGAGAGAGGACCACATCTACTGGTCCCATTATCCAGAGAGAGAGAGGACCACATCTACTGGTCCCATTATCCAGAGAGAGAGAGAGAGGACCACATCTACTGGTCCCATTATCCAGAGAGAGAGAGGACCACATCTACTGGTCCCATTATCCAGAGAGAGAGAGGACCACATCTACTGGTCCCATTATCCAGAGAGAGAGAGAGAGAGGACCACATCTACTGGTCCCATTATCCAGAGAGAGAGAGAGAGGACCACATCTACTGGTCCCATTATCCAGAGAGAGAGAGAGAGGACCACATCGACTGGTCCCATTATCCAGAGAGAGAGAGATAGGACCACATCTACTGGTCTCATTATCCAGAGAGAGAGAGGACCACATCTACTGGTCCCATTATCCAGAGAGAGAGAGGACCACATCTACTGGTCCCATTATCCAGAGAGAGAGAGAGAGGACCACATCTACTGGTCCCATTATCCAGAGAGAGAGAGGACCACATCTACTGGTCCCATTATCCAGAGAGAGAGAGGACCACATCTACTGGTCCCATTATCCAGAGAGAGAGAGAGAGGACCACATCTACTGGTCCCATTATCCAGAGAGAGAGAGGACCACATCTACTGGTCCCATTATCCAGAGAGAGAGAGAGAGAGGACCACATCTACTGGTCCCATTATCCAGAGAGAGAGAGAGAGAGAGGATCACATCTACTGGTCCCATTATCCAGAGAGAGAGAGAGAGAGAGAGAGAGGACCACATCTACTGGTCCCATTATCCAGAGAGAGAGAGAGAGAGGACCACATCTACTGGTTCCATTATCCAGAGAGAGAGAGAGAGGACCACATCTACTGGTCCCATTATACAGAGAGAGAGAGAGAGGACCACATCTACTGGTCCCATTATCCAGAGAGAGAGAGAGAGGACCACATCTACTGGTCCCATTATCCAGAGAGAGAGAGGACCACATCTACTGGTCCCATTATCCAGAGAGAGAGAGGACCACATCTACTGGTCCCATTATCCAGAGAGAGAGAGAGAGAGGACCACATCTACTGGTCCCATTATCCAGAGAGAGAGAGGACCACATCTACTGGTCCCATTATCCAGAGAGAGAGAGGACCACATCTACTGGTCCCATTATCCAGAGAGAGAGAGGACCACATCTACTAGTCCCATTATCCAGAGAGAGAGAGAGAGGACCACATCTACTGGTCCCATTATCCAGAGAGAGAGAGGACCACATCTACTGGTCCCATTATCCAGAGAGAGAGAGGACCACATCTACTGGTCCCATTATCCAGAGAGAGAGAGAGAGGACCACATCTACTGGTCCCATTATCCAGAGAGAGAGAGAGAGAGGACCACATCTACTGGTCCCATTATCCAGAGAGAGAGAGGGAGAGGACCACATCTACTGGTCCCATTATCCAGAGAGAGAGAGAGAGAGGACCACATCTACTGGTCCCATTATCCAGAGAGAGAGAGAGAGGACCACATCTACTGGTCCCATTATCCAGAGAGAGAGAGAGAGAGGACCACATCTACTGGTCCCATTATCCAGAGAGAGAGAGAGAGAGGACCACATCTACTGGTCCCATTATCCAGAGAGAGAGAGAGAGAGGACCACATCTACTGGTTCCATTATCCAGAGAGAGAGAGAGAGGACCACATCTACTGGTCCCATTATACAGAGAGAGAGAGAGAGGACCACATCTACTGGTCCCATTATCCAGAGAGAGAGAGAGAGGACCACATCTACTGGTCCCATTATCCAGAGAGAGAGAGAGAGGACCACATCTACTGGTCCCATTATCCAGAGAGAGAGAGAGAGGACCACATCTACTGGTCTCATTATCCAGAGAGAGAGAGAGAGGACCACATCTACTGGTCCCATTATCCAGAGAGAGAGAGAGAGGACCACATCTACTGGTCCCATTATCCAGAGAGAGAGAGGACCACATCTACTGGTCCCATTATCCAGAGAGAGAGAGGACCACATCTACTGGTCCCATTATCCAGAGAGAGAGAGAGAGGACCACATCTACTGGTCCCATTATCCAGAGAGAGAGAGGACCACATCTACTGGTCCCATTATCCAGAGAGAGAGAGAGAGGACCACATCTACTTGTCCCATTATCCAGAGAGAGAGAGAGAGAGAGGACCACATCTACTGGTCCCATTATCCAGAGAGAGAGAGAGAGAGGGCCACATCTACTGGTCCCATTATCCAGAGAGAGAGAGAGAGGACCACATCTACTGGTCTCATTATCCAGAGAGAGAGAGAGAGGACCACATCTACTGGTCTCATTATCCAGAGAGAGAGAGAGAGGACCACATCTACTGGTCCCATTATCCAGAGAGAGAGAGAGGACCACATCTACTGGTCCCATTATCCAGAGAGAGAGAGAGAGAGGACCACATCTACTGGTCCCATTATCCAGAGAGAGAGAGAGAGGACCACATCTACTGGTCCCATTATCCAGAGAGAGAGAGAGAGAGGACCACATCTACTGGTCCCATTATCCAGAGAGAGAGAGAGAGAGGACCACATCTACTGGTCCCATTATCCAGAGAGAGAGAGAGAGGACCACATCTACTGGTCCCATTATCCAGAGAGAGAGAGAGAGGACCACATCTACTGGTCTCATTATCCAGAGAGAGAGAGAGAGGACCACATCTACTGGTCCCATTATCCAGAGAGAGAGAGAGAGGACCACATCTACTGGTCCCATTATCCAGAGAGAGAGAGAGAGAGGACCACATCTACTGGTCCCATTATCCAGAGAGAGAGAGAGAGGACCACATCTACTGGTCCCATTATCCAGACAGAGAGAGAGAGGACCACATCTACTGGTCCCATTATCCAGAGAGAGAGAGAGAGGACCACATCTACTGGTCCCATTATCCAGAGAGAGAGAGAGAGGACCACATCTACTGGTCCCATTATCCAGACAGAGAGAGAGAGGACCACATCTACTGGTCCCATTATCCAGAGAGAGAGAGAGAGAGGACCACATCTACTGGTCCCATTATCCAGAGAGAGAGAGAGAGAGGACCACATCTACTGGTCCCATTATCCAGAGAGAGAGAGAGAAAGAGGACCACATCTACTGGTCCCATTATCCAGAGAGAGAGAGAGAGGACCACATCTACTGGTCCCATTATCCAGAGAGAGAGAGAGAGAGAGGACCACATCTACTGGTCCCATTATCCAGAGAGAGAGAGAGAGAGAGGACCACATCTACTGGTCCCATTATCCAGAGAGAGAGAGAGAGGACCACATCTACTGGTCCCATTATCCAGAGAGAGAGAGGACCACATCTACTGGTCCCATTATCCAGAGAGAGAGAGAGAGAGAGAGAGAGAGGACCACATCTACTGGTCCCATTATCCAGAGAGAAAGAGAGAGAGAGAGAGGACCACATCTACTGGTCCCATTATCCAGAGAGAGAGAGAGAGGACCACATCTACTGGTTCCATTATCCAGAGAGAGAGAGAGAGAGGACCACATCTACTGGTTCCATTATCCAGAGAGAGAGAGAGAGAGGACCACATCTACTGGTCCCATTATCCAGAGAGAGAGAGAGAGAGGACCACATCTACTGGTCCCATTATCCAGAGAGAGAGAGAGAGAGGACCACATCTACTGGTCCCATTATCCAGAGAGAGAGAGAGAGGACCACATCTACTGGTCCCATTATCCAGAGAGAGAGAGAGAGGACCACATCTACTGGTCTCATTATCCAGAGAGAGAGAGAGAGGACCACATCTACTGGTCCCATTATCCAGAGAGAGAGAGAGAGAGGACCACATCTACTGGTCCCATTATCCAGAGAGAGAGAGAGAGGACCACATCTACTGGTCCCATTATCCAGAGAGAGAGAGAGAGAGGACCACATCTACTGGTCCCATTATCCAGAGAGAGAGAGAGAGGACCACATCTACTGGTCCCATTATCCAGACAGAGAGAGAGAGGACCACATCTACTGGTCCCATTATCCAGAGAGAGAGAGAGAGGACCACATCTACTGGTCCCATTATCCAGAGAGAGAGAGAGAGGACCACATCTACTGGTCCCATTATCCAGACAGAGAGAGAGAGGACCACATCTACTGGTCCCATTATCCAGAGAGAGAGAGAGAGAGGACCACATCTACTGGTCCCATTATCCAGAGAGAGAGAGAGAGAGGACCACATCTACTGGTCCCATTATCCAGAGAGAGAGAGAGAGAGAGGACCACATCTACTGGTCCCATTATCCAGAGAGAGAGAGAGAGGACCACATCTACTGGTCCCATTATCCAGAGAGAGAGAGAGAGAGAGGACCACATCTACTGGTCCCATTATCCAGAGAGAGAGAGAGAGAGAGGACCACATCTACTGGTCCCATTATCCAGAGAGAGAGAGAGAGGACCACATCTACTGGTCCCATTATCCAGAGAGAGAGAGGACCACATCTACTGGTCCCATTATCCAGAGAGAGAGAGAGAGAGAGAGAGAGAGAGGACCACATCTACTGGTCCCATTATCCAGAGAGAAAGAGAGAGAGAGAGAGGACCACATCTACTGGTCCCATTATCCAGAGAGAGAGAGAGAGGACCACATCTACTGGTTCCATTATCCAGAGAGAGAGAGAGAGAGGACCACATCTACTGGTTCCATTATCCAGAGAGAGAGAGAGAGAGGACCACATCTACTGGTCTCATTATCCAGAGAGAGAGAGAGAGAGAGGACCACATCTACTGGTCCCATTATCCAGAGAGAGAGAGAGAGGACCACATCTACTGGTCCCATTATCCAGAGAGAGAGAGAGAGAGGACCACATCTACTGGTTCCATTATCCAGAGAGAGAGAGAGAGAGGACCACATCTACTGGTCTCATTATCCAGAGAGAGAGAGAGAGGACCACATCTACTGGTCCCATTATCCAGAGAGAGAGAGAGAGGACCACATCTACTGGTCCCATTATCCAGAGAGAGAGAGGATCACATCTACTGGTCCCATTATCCAGAGAGAGAGAGAGAGGACCACATCTACTGGTCTCATTATCCAGAGAGAGAGAGAGAGGACCACATCTACTGGTCTCATTATCCAGAGAGAGAGAGAGAGGACCACATCTACTGGTCTCATTATCCAGAGAGAGAGAGAGAGGACCACATCTACTGGTCTCATTATCCAGAGAGAGAGAGAGAGGACCACATCTACTGGTCTCATTATCCAGAGAGAGAGAGGAATAAAGCTGAAGCTGTTCACAACAGCCCCCGCCACACAGCTCTGTTCACAACAGCCCCCGCCACACAGCTCTGTTCACAACAGCCCCCGCCACCCAGCTCTGTTCACAACAGCCCCCGCCACCCAGCTCTGTTCACAACAGCCCCCGCCACCCAGCTCTGTTCACAACAGCCCCCGCCACCCAGCTCTGTTCACAACAGCCCCCGCCACCCAGCTCTGTTCACAACAGCCCCCGCCACCCAGCTCTGTTCACAACAGCCCCCGCCACCCAGCTCTGTTCACAACAGCCCCCGCCACCCAGCTCTGTTCACAACAGCCCCCGTCACCCAGCTCTGTTCACAACAGCCCCCGCCACCCAGCTCTGTTCACAACAGCCCCCGCCACCCAGCTCTGTTCACAACAGCCCCCGGCACTTCAATGTTCCATTTTCCCCTCAGTGTGACTTCCTCACAAACTGTGGTTGCTGCTTAGCAGAAGAGTGACTATGAAAGCCTCCATTACGTTTATAATAAATAAAGTCTTTATAGAAATTGACCTTGGGCTTTGTGCTTTCTCACACTGCCAGAGGTGTGTAGTTATTCAACAGTCTGCTGTGTGTTATTGCTTACGTAATACGCCTTTATTCCAGTTAATGAAAGATGGTCCTAAAACTGAGGGTAGAGCCATTCACTACAAATCATCTACAATGAATTGTAAATGACTGTTAGTCTGTCATTTATACAGAAAATAACACTCAGGAAGTAGCGTTCAACTGGGATTGGATTTATAAACTGAGGGAGCAAGGCACAACTACTCAAACATGAGGTTCATTTCTCTCATATAGTTAGGTCATGTGATGTAGGCCGTCATTGTAAATAAGAATTTGTTCTTAACTGACTTGCCTAGTTAAATGAAAGGTTAAATAAAAAGAAAATGCAAAAATGACATGCCCGATGTCTAAGTGGTGAGCTTTGTCGTTGTCTAGGAAACAGATGTGGATTGTTCTGGGTGAAAGAACCCACTGCAATCTAATCTCAGGATGCATTCACACACACACATTAATAATCATTGTGACACAAAAGCCCTTGAGTAGTTTAAAGGCCCAGTTCAGTCAAATTTGATCTTTCATGTGTTTTATATATATTTACACACTATGAGGTTGGAATAATACTGTGAAATTGTGAAAATTATGATAATGCCCTTTTAGTGTTTTAGCTGTTTGAAAAGACTGCCTGAAATTTCAGCCTGTTTTGGTGGGATTTAGTTTTGGCCTTCCTGGTAACATCACCAGGCTGTAAATGTGTCGGTAGACCAATAAGAAAGATTGTGCCAAACCTCTCTGCCAATAACAGCTAGTTTTCCTCTCTCCACTCAGACCACTCCCACTAGAGAGTCCTAGCTACATTTTTGCTTGAGATATTGCTCTTCACTATTAAGCTATTTCGGTTTATTTTTGACAATTTTAATTGAAAACAATCACAGTAATGTGATTTGATAGAACTAAAAACAGCTGCATTGGACCTTTAAGTGTAAGTGGGCTTCCTATAGCGGACCCAGAGATGAATTGGCCAAATAAAGAAAATATCCTTTTATGAGTAAATGTCACTATGATATATACCACATCATCGCTGGGAGGTAATGTAGTCAAACTGAAGCATGCATTTGTGAATGTGTGTGAGTGTGAGTGTGAGTGTGAGTGTGAGTGTGTGTGTGTGTGTGTGTGTGTGTGTGTGTGTGTGTGTGTGTGTGGTGTGTGGTGTGTGGTGTGAATGAGTGTGTGTGTGAACATACCTGGAGTGTATCTCTTTATTATACCTCTTCAACACCACACCAACCCAGCCGGTCTAAAGCAGTGGTTCCCAAACTGTGGGGCCCTAGGGGGCGTGAGCGAAAGTTTTTTTAGCCTATTGAGCGGGATGCCCCCCCTGTGCCCCCCTCCCCCCGGTGAAACATTTTGAGAACTGCTGGTCTAAAAGTACCAGATGGGCGGGGTTTGCTCTTTTGCAACTATTCTATTGCTTCCATATAGTCAGGCAAGCTCAATCAAGCCCAGATAAAGTATTTGAAATTATTTTTAAATATAATTTGGTCTGCACCAAACCAACCCATGTGAATTATTAGGAGTATATCTCTTTAAATGCTGGTGAAAGGACTCCAAGGAGTGAGAGTTCACTTTCTGCCTGCTCTATATTGGAGCGTTACGTTCAACATTTCCTAACTCAATTACTTCAAATAGTAAATCCAATAAAACTCAGCCTAAGTGAACTGCAAATGCTACTGTCTCTACCCTGGTCCCAGATCGGTCAGCCTCTACCCTGGTCCCAGATCGGTCAGTCTCTACCCTGGTCCCAGATCGGACAGTCTCTACCCTGGTCCCAGATCGGTCAGTCTCTACCCTGGTCCCAGATCGGTCAGTCTCTACCCTGGTCCCAGATCGGTCAGTCTCTACCCTGGTCCCATATCGGTCAGTCTCTACCCTGGTCCCAGATCAGTCTCTACCCTGGTCCCAGATCTGTCTCTACCCTGGTCCCAGATCTGTCTCTACCCTGGTCCCAGATCTGTCTCTACCCTGGTCCCAGATCTGTCTCTACCCTGGTCCCAGATCTGTCTCTACCCTGGTCCCAGATCTGTCTCTACCCTGGTCCCAGATCTGTCTATACCCTGGTCCCAGATCTGTCTGTACTTTAGCCTACTCCATTGTCATTGTAAAGCACTGGCATGACAATTCCATAAAGAGCTGGCTAGAAACAATAAATATCTGATTGAAATGGCTCATGTCCATTCATTGTATTCCGTAGTATGAGTGGTCAAAGCGATGAGTCATCATCAAGCAGCTGGTGTTGACACTGGTGTCCGTTGAACCAAGCTCATGGTCAGGGTTGGGGAGTAACTGATAAACTGCAACTTTAATCTGTTACGTTACCAGAAAGAAAAAAATAACTAATCAGATTACATATACTTTTGAAAAACTAGATGATTACTTCTTGGATTACTTTTCCATTAAGGATGTTGGCGAGAAAAAAAATACATTGACACCTTTCTATTTTCTCGAAGACATTCAATTCAGCACTGGAAAAAGGTGCAAGTTGAAGTTTGTTCTACCTGAGCGAGACTGACCAGAATTCAGAGACTACTATGATGTCAGAGACCACTATGATGTCAGAGACTACTATGATGTCAGAGACCACTATGATGTCAGAGACTACTATGATGTCAGAGACCACTATGATGTCAGAGACCACTATGATGTCAGAGACTACTATGATGTCAGAGACCACTATGATGTCAGAGACCACTATGATGTCAGAGACTACTATGATGTCAGAGACTACTATGATGTCAGAGACCACTATGATGTCAGAGACTACTATGATGTCAGAGACCACTATGATGTCAGAGACCAGTATGATGTCAGAGACTACTATGATGTCAGAGACTACTATGATGTCAGAGACCACTATGATGTCAGAGACCAGTATGATGTCAGAGACTACTATGATGTCAGAGACCACTATGATGTCAGAGACCACTATGATGTCAGAGACCACTATGATGTCAGAGACCAGTATGATGACACACCAAATACGTTTGATGGATCATTTTGTCTTCTTCTAGTACCTCATAAGAGGAAACTAATCCAAAAGTAACAGAAAGTAAATCAGATTATGTTACCAAATTTGGGTAATCCAAAAATTACGTTAATGATAAAAAATGTGGACAGATAACTAGTAACGGATTACATTTAGAAAGTAACATCCTGAACCCTACTCAGTTACTTATACTGGAATATGGCAACGAGCTGCCCACTTAATCATTAACTCACCAACCACCTCATGCGCACAAAACGTTGAAAAGACGTTAAAAAGACATTCAAATACATTGGAAAGACGTTAAAAAAGACGTTAGAATACATAGAAAAGACATTGAAATTCATTCAAATTTGTTGAAAAGACGTGAAACGACAAGAAGACATTGAAAGACATTGTTCAGACGACGTTAAAAATATATGCTAAAAATAGGTCTTCTTCTTTGAGCACGTCTTGCTCAGTGCGTTCATTAGCACCTCAACCAGACCACTAATTAACTACAACAATTATTTCTGGTTACAGCAAAACTATTCAAAACAGATAAAAACCATACTAGAAAACTTCACCACAATTGTGAATAAAAAGGTACATTGGTCAACCAGCAAGAGTCGAAACTCACTATCAATGGGTATGATCACTGAATAATAACACTTCTGTTCGTCAACAGAGGCATCAAGAAAGTCCTGTATCACATCTTAGAAAAGCCATATCACATCCTTAACTACAGTAGCCTTTACTGTCAAGATGGTGTGTCAATACCAGGCCATTGGAAACCAATCAATCAATGGAAACAAACAGCATTACATCATCTCATTCTCACATACCTCAATACAACTCCTTCAAACAATTCTTCCTTGATCCTCTCTCCATGTTGACAGAAATTCTCAATGTAACTATCGCCCACGCTCTCTGTGTCCACCTCTCTCGCTCTCTCTGTAATGGACTTTGCTTGTTGTTGTCTAGCAGTGTGCGAGCCTATCCTCTCCAGTCCTACAGAGCCAGTAGTCAGTGGAGAAGTGGAGGACTCTAGGATCACAGCAGCTGACTCATGGCCCCGCACAACCCTTCAAGGCACCAGAGAAAATAAACCCCATGAGTGGGGAGAGAGGCGGATACACACACACAGAAAGAGAGAGACACACACACACACACACACACACACAGAAAGAGAGAGACACACACACACACACACACACACACACACAGAAAGAGACACACACAAACTCCTGTGTTTTTATACAGGCAGGAAATGGAAGAGAGTTATTTATTTTCTACAAGGGCCCTAGGAGACATGGCCTGCGTCCCAAATGGCACCATATTCCCTACATAGTGCACTACTTTTGACCACGGTCCATAGGGCTCTGGTCCAAAGTAGTGCACTATATAGGAATGGGGTGTCATTTGGGCCAAACATGATCTGTCTGGTCCTTGTTCTTGTTACAGATGAACCAATTCTCTAGAAACAAGCAACGTAATAATGGGAGCATTATAATTCAAAGCCTGCCTCTCTGAAACAAGGTCACAAGAGATTTGACATTTAAGTTTCTTAGCCAAGGGCTAACTTGCTGCACACAGACGAGGGTGGTGGGGTGTGTACGTGACTGTGTGCGCGTGTGTGTATTCTACTGACCTTTCCAGAGCTGGAACTTGATAATGATGGGCAGAGAGAGATGAGAAGAGAGAGAGAGAGAGACGGCCAGAGAGAGAGACGGCCAGAGAGCGAGACGGCCAGAGAGAGAGACGGCCAGAGAGAGAGACGGCCAGAGAGAGAGACGGCCAGAGAGAGAGACGGCCAGAGAGAGAGACGGCCAGAGAGAGAGACGGCCAGAGAGCGAGACGGCCAGAGAGCGAGACGGCCAGAGAGAGAGACGGCCAGAGAGAGAGACGGCCAGAGAGAGAGACGGCCAGAGAGCGAGACGGCCAGAGAGAGAGACGGCCAGAGAGAGAGACGGCCAGAGAGAGAGACGGCCAGAGAGAGAGACGGCCAGAGAGAGAGACGGCCAGAGAGCGAGACGGCCAGAGAGAGAGACGGCCAGAGAGAGAGACGGCCAGAGAGAGAGACGGCCAGAGAGAGAGACGGCCAGAGAGAGAGACGGCCAGAGAGCGAGACGGCCAGAGAGAGAGACGGCCAGAGAGAGAGACGGCCAGAGAGAGAGACGGCCAGAGAGCGAGACGGCCAGAGAGAGAGACGGCCAGAGAGCGAGACGGCCAAAGAGAGAGAGACGGCCAGAGAGAGAGACGGCCAGAGAGAGAGACGGCCAGAGAGAGAGACGGCCAGAGAGCGAGACGGCCAGAGAGAGAGACGGCCAGAGAGAGAGACGGCCAGAGAGAGAGACGGCCAGAGAGCGAGACGGCCAGAGAGAGAGACGGCCAGAGAGAGAGACGGCCAGAGAGAGAGACGGCCAGAGAGCGAGACGGCCAGAGAGAGAGACGGCCAGAGAGCGAGACGGCCAGAGAGAGAGACGGCCAGAGAGCGAGACGGCCAGAGAGCGAGACGGCCAGAGAGCGAGACGGCCAGAGAGCGAGACGGCCAGAGAGAGAGACGGCCAGAGAGAGAGACGGCCAGAGAGAGAGACGGCCAGAGAGCGAGACGGCCAGAGAGAGAGATTAGAAGAGAGAGCACCAACTCACCTGTGTGGATGTGTTTAGTCAGTTGTGAGGTTGTCGGCCCTATTCTATCATGTTCTTATTCGGTCGAATAGAAATTCTTAGAAACTACAGCCATATACACTTTTCAAAGAAACTATATAAAACCTCAATCCAATGAAAGACACCAGTCAGTCTCAGTTTCTTCCGTCTTATAACTCATCTATCTTGTCTTAAGACTCAAGGGGGTGTACTTACAAACCTGCCTTCTGCAAGCACCTGCATTTTGGATCCCCCTAATATCTGATACCTCAGCAACTCTCTGTAGTACACACACACTCTCCCTCTCTCTCCCTCTGTGGTACACAGTCCTCTATCATAGTTGAATAAGGCCTATGACTATCTGACTCCTAAGCATACAGCAGAAACAAGCAGTGGTTGCTCATTGGATCCAAAAACAGGAACCAAACCAAACAATGGGCAGTAATCAAACCTCTCGACGCCTCCAGCTCAGAGCAGACTACCGTCAAAACAGTCTGGCGTAAGGACCACGTTTCACTTACTAATTACCTTGAGTCTACAGTTTAGACAGCTTTCATACAACAACAAAACAACTAAGTCAGTAAGCCAGAACTTGGCTGGACAAGAAGCCATCAGCCTTCAAAAGGCCCTCATTGTTCCAATGTAACCTTCACTTCCCAGCTTCCTTCCTTTCTGATGAGGAGGGAGTCTAACCATAGAAATAGTATGACTAGCCCAAAGCCCATGGTTCTTACTCACAGTCAGTCATATTCATGAATTGGCTACAACAAATGTGTCATTATTCATTTTCTGGGATACACAATGAATGTAGTGAGTGTGTTCACACAGAACATCCTTTGATAGTCTTTAAAAAAAAACTTTGCACTGATTTGTGAAGAAGAGGTCAAGTCTATTTATCACATCTCTAATGTGTTATGCAAACAACAAAAAGAAGACTAAAAAGCAACAGAAAAAAAAGCGATTTTCTACAAGATAAATACATGTATTATTATGGTCAACAATGTCTAAATGTACAGAAACTGTGAGCACTGCAAGTGTGGACATCCACAAACAGACATCCACAAACACATCCACAAACCAGTTAGCTACAGTATTCAATCAAAATGCAATAAAGCCAGCAGGAAAACAGCTCCAGAGTTGTAATCTACCTACTTTGGCTGGAGACGATCCAGAGCTGCAAATAGAGCTGCCAGTCAGAGCTCTAAATGTAGTACTCTGGGATCTCTCTGCTCCCTGAATACGGTGTCCTCTCTTTCGCCCTCTATCAGTCTCTCATTGGTCTGACTGCACTGCAACTCACAGCAGGTGAACTACAAGTTGAGTTCCTGTGAACCCTTCCATCAGTACCCCCTCCCCCTGCTCCCCGTCTCTCACTCACTCCCTCCCTCCCCCGAAGATCTCCAACTCCCTCCCGCCCTTTGCTCCCCCTCCCCCGGAGATGGCTAACCCTCTCGCCCCCCCCCCCACCCACACTCCCTCTCCCGAAGATGACCAAATCCATCCCGCCCCAGCTACCACCTCCCCCTCTCTCCCGAAGATCACCAAATCTATTCCGCCCATGCTCCCCCTCTCTCAGTCCCGCCCTCCTCCCCCAGGCACTATCTATGACAAATCCAGGCCTGTCTTTTTCACAAGTCGCAAGTTTAACTCCAGCATTACAGATCACATTAAATACACATTCACCCACCTTCTCCCTCTCTTCAACAATTTCCTATCACAAAAATCAAAAGTCACCCTGTGCTTCTTCAAGGTACCTAAACTATTCCGAGCATGCAGTCAGATAAAGAATGCATGTGGTTGGTCTGTGCATTCCCCAATAGGAGGAGTGAGTTTGCTGTTGTGCTGTGTTAGGGCAGCAGTGGGAAAAAAAAGTACCCAATTGTCACACTTGAGTAAAAGTAAAGATAACTTAAAAGAAAATGACTCAAGTAAAGTGAAAGTTACCCAGTAAAATACAACTTGAGTAAAAGTCTAAAAGTATTTGGTTTTAAATATACTTAAGTATCAAAAGTAAAAGTAAAAATAATTTCAAATTCTTTAAATTAAGCAAAGCAGACGGCGACATTTTCTAGTTTTTTTTATTTTACAGATAGCCAGGGGCACATAATTTACAAACGAAACATGCATTTATTGAGTCCGCCAGATCAGAGGCAGTAGTCATGACGAGGGATGTTCTTTTGAGAAGTGAGTGAATTGGACCATCTTCCTGTCCTGATAAGCATTCAAAATGTAACTAGTACTTTTGGATGTAAGGGAAAATGTATGGAGTAAAAAGTACATAATTTTCTTCAGGAATGTAGTGAAGTAAAAGTAGTAAAAAATATAAATAGTAAAGTACAGATACCCCCCAAAAACGACTTAAGTAGTACTTTCAAGTATTTTTACTTAAGTATTTTACACCATTGGTGTTAGGTGGCTGTTGAAAGCAGCAACACAAACAGTGGTGGTTCCTCCAGCCTGCCTTGTGTGCGCCTCCTCCAAAGATAAAATGTGTCTGCTAAGTATTGTTTGGTCCAACTAGGAATCTAATTCAGATTTAATTCACCTCAAGGCCATTCATTCAATGTTAATAAGGAGCAGAGTTTTTCCTGGTCAGGTTACTCGACATTCATTCATTCAGCAGTGAGCGCCTGTACAATGACAACAGCCATGCTGGATCACTGGCTTGTGTTCATTAGGTAACAAATGAAAGAAAACAGACCGAAACAAGGAGGGACTACCTGGACATGTCCAATAAGAAACACTCCTTTTTGCTTTACGTTTCAAAACGTTTTTAAAACGTTTCCATTGTGTGCCCTAATGAACACGACTCAGGTCTTTAACATAGGAGCGGTAGACTACCTTGTGTACTGCGGTCCCCAGGTCTTTACAGTAGGAGAAGTAGACTACCTTGTGTACTGCGGTCCCCAGGTCTATACAGTAGGAGAAGTAGACTACCTTGTGTACTGCGGTCCCCAGGTCTTTACAGTAGGAGAAGTAGACTACCTTGTGTACTGCGGTCCCCAGGTCTTTACAGTAGGAGAGGTAGACTACCTTGTGTACTGCGGTCCCCAGGTCTTTACAGTAGGAGAGGTAGACTACCTTGTGTACTGCGGTCCCCAGGTCTTTACAGTAGGATAGGTAGACTACCTTGTGTACTGCGGTCCCCAGGTCTTTACAGTAGGAGAGGTAGACTACCTTGTGTACTGCGGTCCCCAGGTTTTTACAGTAGGAGAGGTAGACTACCTTGTGTACTGCGGTCCCCAGGTCTTTAACTTAGGAGCGGTAGACTACCTTGTGTACTGTGGTCCCCAGGTCTTTACAGTAGGAGAAGTAGACTACCTTGTGTACTGCGGTCCCCAGGTCTATACAGTAGGAGAAGTAGACTACCTTGTGTACTGCGGTCCCCAGGTCTTTACAGTAGGAGAGGTAGACTACCTTGTGTACTGCGGTCCCCAGGTCTTTACAGTAGGAGAGGTAGACTACCTTGTGTACTGCGGTCCCCAGGTCTTTACAGTAGGAGAGGTAGACTACCTTGTGTACTGCGGTCCCCAGGTCTTTAACTTAGGAGCAGTAGACTACCTTGTGTACTGCGGTCCCCAGGTCTTTACAGTAGGAGAAGTAGACTACCTTGTGTACTGCGGTCCCCAGGTCTTTACAGTAGGAGAGGTAGACTACCTTGTGTACTGCGGTCCCCAGGTGTTCACAGTAGGAGAGGTAGACTACCTTGTGTACTGCGGTCCCCAGGTCTTTACAGTAGGAGCGGTAGACTACCTTGTGTACTACGGTCCCCAGGTCTTTACAGTAGGAGAGGTAGACTACCTTGTGTACTGCAGTCCCCAGGTCTTTACAGTAGGAGAGGTTGACTACCTTGTGTACTGCGGTCCCCAGGTCTTTACAGTAGGTGAGGTAGACTACCTTGTGTACTGCGGTCCCCAGGTCTTTACAGTAGGAGAGGTAGACTACCTTGTGTACTGCGGTCCCCAGATCTTTACAGTAGGAGAGGTAGACTACCTTGTGTACTGCGGTCCCCAGATCTTTACAGTAGGAGAGGTAGACTACCTTGTGTACTGCGGTCCCCAGGTCTTTACAGTAGGAGCGGTAGACTACCTTGTGTACTGCGGTCCCCAGGTCTTTACAGTAGGAGAGGTAGACTACCTTGTGTACTGCGGTCCCCAGGTCTTTACAGTAGGAGAGGTAGACTACCTTGTGTACTGCGGTCCCCAGGTCTTTACAGTAGGAGCAGTAGACTACCTTGTGTACTGCGGTCCCCAAGTCTTTACAGTAGGAGAGGTAGACTACCTTGTGTACTGCGGTCCCCAGGTCTTTACAGTAGGAGAGGTAGACTACCTTGTGTACTGCGGTCCCCAGGTCTTTACAGTAGGAGAGGTAGACTACCTTGTGTACTGCGGTCCCCAGGTCTTTACAGTAGGTGATGATGTTTCTACTGGACGTGTAACCACTCAGCTGGGCAAACTGGTACCTGGACACACACAGATGGACCAATGAAGAAAGGGATACATTTATTGAATCTAGAAATAAAATAAAATGTGCAGATTTCAATGTCATTAAAGACTCAAATGATGCATTCAGGATGGAGGAGAACACAACCCATGAGATCACAACCCATGAGAACACAACCCAACCCAACCCATGAGAACGCAACCCATGAGAACACAACCCATGAGAACACAACCCATGAGAACACAAGAGAACACAACCCATGAGAACACAAGAGAACACAACCCATGAGAACACAACCCATGAGAACACAAGAGAACACAACCCATGAGAACACAACCCATGAGAACGCAACCCATGAGAAGACAACACATTAGAACAAAACCCATGAGAACGCAACCCATGAGAACACAACCCATTAGAACACAACCCATTAGAACACAACCCATGAGAACACAACCCATTAGAACACAACCCATTAGAACACAACCCATTAGAACACAACCCATGATAACAATCCTACATAACATTAGGATAGAAAGGGGTAAGAGGTCACCAATGTAAATGCATTGAGCTGTTTATTTATCCCACCGTCATTCGTACATTATACTAGTTGGCACAATGTCAGAACACTGTGCATAGCTTATGTAACATTTTAAAGGTTATACTACATTTTCTACTGGTAATAATATCATATTTTAAATGTTATTCTCTTGAAACGTTGTGTGTGTAATGTTTACTGTTAATGTCTGATTGTTTCATTTAAATTTGTTGGTTTCTGTCACTGTTGTTTTGTTTTTCACTTCCGTTGGCAATGTAAACATGTTGCCCATGCCTCTTTACACACATATATATATATATGTGTGTGTATGTATGTATGTATGTATGTATGTATGTATGTATGTATGTATGTATGTATGTATGTATGTATGTATGTATGTATGTATGTATATATATATATATATATATATATATATATATATATATATATATATATATATATATATATGTATATATATATATATATATATATATATATCAGAATAACAGAAAATGATTTATTTCAGCTTTTATTTCTTTCATCAAATTCCCAGTGGGTCAGAAGTTTACATACACTCAATTAGTATTTGGTAGCATTGCCTTTAAATTGTTTAACTTGGGTCAAATGTTTTGGGTAGCCTTCCAAAAGCTTCCCACAATAAGTGGGGTGAATTGTGGCCCATTCCTCCTGACAGAGCTGGTGTAACTGAGTCAGGTTTGTAGGCCTCCTTGCCCGCACACGCTTTTTAAGTTCTGCCTAGCAATGTTCTATAGGATTGAGGTCAGGGCTTTGTGATGGCCACTCCAATACCTTGACTTTCTTGTCCTTAAGCCATTTTGCAAGTATGCTTGGGGTAATTGTCCATTTGGAAGACCCATTTGCGACCAAGCTTTAACTTTCTGACTGATGTCTTGAGATGTTGCTTCAACATATCCACATCATTTTACTTCCTCATGATGCCATCTATTTTGTGAAGTGCACCAGTCCCTCCTGCAGCAAAGCACCCCCACAACATGATGCTGTCACCCCCATGCTACACGGTTGGGATGGTGTTCTTCGGCTTGCAAGCCTCCCCCTTTTTACCAAATACTAATTGAGAGGACACGGAGCATGAGCGAGAGGACACGGAGAGCGAGCGAGAGGACAAGGGGAGCGTGAGCGAGAGGACACGGAGAGCGAGCGAGAGGACACGGAGAGCGAGCGAGAGGACACGGAGAGCGAGCGAGAGGACACGGAGAGCGAGCGAGAGGACACGGAGCGAGCGAGAGGGAGAGCGGAGATGGAACGAGAGGGAGAGCGGAGACGGAGCGAGAGGGAGAGCGGAGACGGAGCGAGAGGGAGAGCAGAGACGGAGCGAGAGGGAGAGCGGAGACGGAACGAGAGGGAGAGCGGAGACGGAACGAGAGGGAGAGCGGAGACGCAGCGAGAGCGGAGAGCGGAGACGGAGCGAGAGGGAGAGTGGAGACGGACCGAGAAGGAGAGCGGAGAAGGAGCGAGAGGGAGAGCGGAGACGGAGCGAGAGGGAGAGCGAGAGAGAGGGAGAGCGGAGACGGAGCGGAGAGCGGAGACGGAGCGAGAGCGGAGACGGAGCGAGAGGGAGAGCGGAGACGGAACGAGAGGGAGAGCCGGAGACGGAGCGAGAGGGAGAGCGAGAGAGAGGGAGAGCGGAGACGGAGCGGAGACGGAGCGAGAGGGAGAGCGGAGACGGAGCGAGAGGGAGAGCGGAGACGGAGCGAGAGGGAGAGCGGAGACGGAGCGAGAGGGAGAGCGGAGACGGAGCGAGAGGAAGAGCGGAGACGGAACGAGAGGGAGAGCGGAGACGGAGCGAGAGCGGAGACGGAGCGAGAGGGAGAGCGGAGACGGAGCGAGAGGGAGAGCGGAGACGGAGCGAGAGGGAGAGCGGAGACAGAGGGAGAGCGGAGACGGAGCGAGAGCGGAGACGGAGCGAGAGGGAGAGCGGAGACGGAGTGAGAGTGGAGACGGAGCGAGAGGGAGAGCGGAGACGGAACGAGAGGGAGAGCGGAGACGGAGCGAGAGGGAGAGCGGAGACGGAGCGAGAGCGGAGACGGAGCGAGAGGGAGAGCGGAGACGGAGCGAGAGGGGAGACGGAGCGAGAGGGAGAGCGGAGACGGAGTGAGAGTGGAGACGGAGCGAGAGGGAGAGCGGAGACGGAGCGAGAGCGGAGAGCGGAGACGGAGCGAGAGCGGAGACGGAGCGGAGACGGAGCGAGAGCGGAGAGCGGAGACGGAGCGAGAGGGAAAGCGGAGACGGAGCGAGAGGGAGAGCGGAGACGGAGCGAGAGGGAGAGCGGAGACGGAACGAGAGCGGAGACGGAGCGAGAGTGAGAGCGGAGACGGAGCGAGAGCGGAGACGGAGCGAGAGCAGAGACGGAGCGAGAGGGAGAGCGGAGACGGAACGAGAGCGGAGACGGAGCGAGAGTGAGAGCGGAGACGGAGCGAGAGCAGAGACGGAGCGAGAGGGAGAGCGGAGACGGAACGAGAGCGGAGACGGAGCGAGAGTGAGAGCGGAGACGGAACGAGAGCAGAGACGGAGAGCAGAGACGGAGCGAGAGGGAGAGCGGAGAGCGGAGACGGAGCGAGAGCGGAGACGGAGCGAGAGCGGAGTTGGAGCGAGAGGGAGAGCGGAGACGGAACGAGAGCAGAGACGGAGAGCGGAGACGGAGCGAGAGCGGAGACGGAGCGAGAGGGAGAGCGGAGTTGGAGCGAGAGGGAGAGCGGAGACGGAGCGAGAGGGAGAGGTGCAGAGTGAATGGTGAATATCAGCATTATAAACACCACCTACACGGAGTACCCAACAAGGCACAACAAAGAGCACCTTCTCAACGTGTACACCAAAACACCCTCCCAAGTGCTGACACGAGAAGTCAGAGGTTGACTGATAACATATTATTATCTCTTAGTCTTCTCCCTGCCTGCTGTTGTTTTCTACAGGCTGTCCAATCACCTTACACAGGGGGAGGGCCACTGTGCTGTCACCCTATCGTAACACCTGCTACCCAAACCCATTTCCATACAAAACCCTGTAGGTACCGTAATAGTCAACATGTTGTGCCATTACATGAGGGTACATTATCATAGCCATGGGTCATGCCATCCGTTTTGTTACCAAATCACATTATACCACCCACCACTGCGACCTGTATGCTCTAGTCGGCTGGCCCTCGCCACATATGAAATACATGGCTGTAGTATGTGTGTGTGCGTGTGTGTACTTTACCTGTTGAGCAGGGAGAAGAGGCCCTTGGCGGAGGTGATGAGCTCCAGCACCACCTGCAGTACGCTGGCTGGCAGCTTGGTGGCGCTCTGCCCATCATAGGTGTTTACCCTCCAGCGGATCTGGATGCCCATGATCAGGGAGTGGGCCACCACGCACAGGTTCTCTGTCAGACTGCGCAGGGTCTCCCCTCCCATACCGTATGTCTGGGGAGGGAGACAAGGAGGGAAACAGAGAGTGAGGCAGGGGCAAACACCTCACAGACCTACACACAGAGAGACCAGACTGCAGAGTCAGTACAGAGAGACCAGACTGTAGAGTCAGTACAGAGAGTCCAGACTGCAGAGTCAGTACAGAGAGACAGAGAGTCCAGACTGCAGAGTCAGTACAGAAAGTCCAGACTGCAGAGTCAGTACAGAGAGTCCAGACTGCAGAGTCAGTACAGAGAGTCCAGACTGTAGAGTCAGTACAGAGAGTCCAGACTGCAGAGTCAGTACAGAGAGACAGAGAGTCCAGACTGTAGAGTCAGTACAGAGAGACAGAGAGTCCAGACTGTAGAGTCAGTACAGAGAGACAGAGAGTCCAGACTGTAGAGTCAGTACAGAGACGTTGTCCAGACTAGAGTCAGTAGAGAGAAAGAGAGTCCAGACTGTAGAGTGAGAATGAATAAGACACTAAGAGTGTAAATAATACTGTAATAGTGGACTGACTGGCTTAGTAAACTGAAAGACAGTCAACAGGAGGGTCTAATCTCTCATTGAAAATTAGATCTAGTTGTATAGGTTATCATAATGCCATGATGCACAATGACATTAGGAGTGTCTGTCTACATAAATGATCACACGAAAACCCAACCAATGACATTTTGGGTAATATTCAGGAGGTGGAAACGTTCCGTGGGAATTAACGGGATTATATGGGAATATATGGGAAATAACCTCTCTAGGCTAGGGGCGGTATTTTCACATCCGGATGAAAAGCGTGCCCAAAGTAAACTGCCTGCTACTCAGGCCCAGAAGCTAGGATATGCATATGATTAGTAGATTTGGATAGAGAACACTCTGAAGTTTCTAAAACTGTTTGAATGATGTATGTGAGTATAAAATAACTTATTTGGCAGGCGAAACCCCGAGGACAAACCAACCAGGAAATTTCTTTTTTGAGGTCACTCTCTTTTCAATGGGTTTTCTATGGGGATCTAGATTTCTAAGGCACTTGCTTGCAGTTCCTATCGCTTCCATGTTTTTTTTTTCCTTTGAGAAATGAAGAAGTGTGGCTGTTCAGAACGAGGGTCGAGTGCAGTGTACTGTTGTGGTTGGGGCGCGTGACCTGAAGGCTCGCTCCACTTTGTTTTTATCCGCTATTGAACGCAGTTTATCCCGTCTTAAATTTTATCGATTATTTACGTTACAAAATACCTAAAGTTGTATTAGGAAAGTTGTTTGAAATGTTTGGACAAAGATTACAGGTAATTTATTAGATATTTTGTAGACATGTTGCGCGAGTTGGAACCGGTGTTTTTCTGGATAAAAAGCGCCAAATAAATGGACATTTTGCAAATATAACGACGGAATTAATCGAACAAAAGGACCATTTGTGATGTTTATGGGACATATTGGAGTTCCAACAAAATAAGATCTTCAAAGGTAAGGCATGAATTATATCGTTATTTCTGAGTTTTGTGTCGCGCCTGGTGGGATGAAATATGATTGTCTGTGTTTGTTTGAAGGGGTGCTATCCTCAGATAATAGTATGGTTTGCTTTCGCCGTAAAGCCTTTTTGAAATCTGACACAGCGGCTGGATTAACAAGAAGTGTATCTTTAAGCCTATGTATAACACTTGTATCTTTCATCAATGTTTATGATGAGTATTTCTGTAATTTGATTTGGCTCTCTGCAATTTCACCGGATGTTATTTGAGACAATACATTACTGAACATAACGCGCCAATTTAAACTGAGGTTTTTGGACATAAAGAGGGATTTTATTGAAAAAGTCCTGGGAGTGCCACCAGATGAAGATCAAAGGTTAGTGATTCATTTAAATCGCTATTTATGACTTTTGTGAGCCCTCTCCTTGTTGGCTGGAAAATGTCTGTATGGTTTTTTGTGGCTCGGCGCTGTCCTAACATAATCGCATGGTGTGCTTTTGTCGTAAAGCCTTTTTGAAATCGGAAACTGTGGTTGGATTATCAAGAAGTTTATCTTTAAAATGGTGTATAAAACTTGTATGTTTGAGGAATTTTAATTTTGAGATTCCTGTTGTTTGAATTTGGCGCCCTGCAATTTCACTGGTTGTTGTCGAGGTGGGACGCTAGTCCACAAATCCCAGAGAGGTTAACGGGAATATATGTAAATTACTATTAATACCATTTAAATGTAGATGTTTTTTGCATTGGATATATTTACCATATCATATGGAGACAGAAACATAAAGCTTTTACCTTATCATAAGTAGACATAAATTGCAAATGATTAAATCCTTCCAAAAGAAATTATATATTTTTTTTTACTTACGAATTGAACTTTAATTAAATCAGTTGACTCTTCACATCGGATGATTTCACTGAACAACAAAACAAGGGGAATATTGAATAAAGTCCAATGATCCATCGCATCTCCCAAAAACATTTTCAACATACATCTGTAAAATGATATTCTAGAAACTAAAGCTTTGGTTGTCTTCCTCTCAGGCTTCCATGTCTTCTCCCTGGACCTCCTCAATGTCTACTTCTTGAACATCAGACTCTGAGGCCTCATCTTCACTGTCACTTTCCAAGCTTGTTGAGGATGGCTCGTTGTCAGGCTCAAAAAGCCTCAAATTTGCCCGAATGGCCACCAATTTTTCAACCCTTGTATTGGTCAGCTTGTTGCGTGCTTTGGTGTGTGTTCTCAAGCAAGGACCAGTTGTGCTCTGAGGTGGCTAATGTTGGTGGGATTTGGAGGATGATGGAGGCAACAGGGGAAAGAGCCTCAGATCCACAAAGTCCCTTCCACCAGGTGGCTGATGAGATATGTTGGCACGACTGCCATATTGCATCTCCATCCCGAAGCCCTTGCTTGGAAGTGTACTTCGCCAGACTGCCAAGAACCTTGCCCTCATCCAGGCCAAGGTGGCGAGACACAGTAGTGATGACACCATAGGCCTTGTTGATCTCTGCACCAGACAGGATGCTCTTGCCAGCATATTTGGGGTCCAATATGTACGCTGTGGCATGTATGGGCTTCGTGCAGAAGTCTTCACGCTTTTTGATGCATTTCAGTTTCCTCTGCTTGGAGCAACAGTGAAGTGGACAGGGCAGTACGGATTTCTTCTCTTACATCTGCAAGCAGAGTCTGAACATCAGACAGGATGGCATTGTCTCCCTCAATCCGTGCAATGGCTACAGCTATAGGTTTCAGGAGTTTCAAGCTGCTTACCACTCTCTCCCAAAGTACATCATCCAGGAGGATCCTCTTGATGGGGCTGTCCATATCGACAGACTGTGATATGGCCCTTTCTTGGAGACTCCTTCCCCTCCAGGAGACTGTCAAACATGATGAAAACACCACCCCAATGGGTGTTGCTGGGCAGCTTCAATGTGGTGCTCTTACTCTTCTCACTTTGCTTGGTGAGGTAGATTGCTGCTATAACTTGATGACCCTTCACATACCTAACCATTTCTTTGGCAATTCTGGGTCTTGTGGCATATTTTGGTTAATCTATCCCCAACTTAATGGAATTGCAACCCTCTGCATGCGCAGTGCATTCTTCCATCACATGTACAGCTGATTCTCAATGAAGTGAGTACCAGTCAAAAGTCTGGACACACCTACTCATTCAAGAGTTTCTTTATTTTACTATTTTCTACATTGTAGAATAATAGTGAAGACATCAAAATTATGAAATAAACACACATGGAATCATGTAGTAACCAAAAAAGGGTTAAACAAATAAAAATATATTTCATATTTGAGATTCTTCAAAGTAGCCACCCTTTGCCTTGATGACAGCTTTGCACACTCTTGGCATTCTCTCAACCAGCTTCATGAGGTAGTCACCTGGAATGCATTTCAATTAACAGGTGTGCCTTGTTAAAAGTTAATTTGTGGAATTTGAGCCAATCAGTTGGCATTTGAGCCAATCAGTTGTGTTGTGATAAGGTAGGGTTGGTATACAGAAGATAGCCCTATTTGGTAAAATACCAAGTCCATATTATGGCAAGAACAGCTCAAATAAGCAAAGAGAAATGACAGTCCATCATTACTTTAAGACATGAAGGTCAGTCAATCCAGAAAATGTCAAGAACTTTTAAAGTTTCAAGTGCAGGTGCAAAAACAATTAATCCCTATGATGAAACTGGCTCATGAGGACCGCCACAGGAAAGGAAGACCCAGAGTTACCTCTGCTGCAGAGGATAAGTTCATCACAGATAACTGCACCTCAGATTGCAACCCAAATAAATGCTTCACGGAGTTCAAGTAACAGACACATCTCAACATCAACTGTTCAGAGGAGACTGCGTGAATCAGGCCTTTGTGGTTGAATTGCTGCAAAGAAACCACTACTAAAGGACACCAATAATAAGAAGAGACTTGCTTGGGCCAAGAAACACAAGCATGGACATTAGACTGGTGGAAATCTGTCCTTTGGTCTGATGAGTCCAAATTTGAGATGTTGGTTTCCAACCACCGTGTCTTTGTGAGACCTATAGTAGGTGAACGGATGATCTCCGCATGTGTGGTTCCCACCGTGAAGCATGGAGGAGGTGATGTGATGGTGCTTTGCTGATGACACTCTGCGAACCAAATCACTGTGTCAGTGATTTATTTCAAATTCAAGGCACACTTAACCAGCATGGCTACCACGGCATAATGCAGCGATAAGCGCAAACCAGATGGGATGGCGTAAGTGGGACTATCATTTGTTTCTCAACAGGAAA
Source organism: Salvelinus alpinus (assembly GCF_045679555.1). NCBI lineage: Eukaryota > Metazoa > Chordata > Actinopteri > Salmoniformes > Salmonidae > Salvelinus > Salvelinus alpinus. The sequence continues at coordinate 36,930,889 of NC_092110.1, read as the reverse complement.
ATGACCCAAAACACACCTCCAGGCTGTGTAAGGGCTATTTGACCAAGAAGGAGAGTGATGGAGTGCTGCATCAGATGACCTGGCCTCCACAATCATCCAACCTCAACCCAATTGAGATGGTTTGGGATGAGTTGGACCGCAAAATGAAGGAAAAGCAGCCAACAAGTGCTTAGCATTTGTGAAGACTGTTGGAAAAGCATTCCTCATGAAGCTGGTTGAGAGAATGCCAAGAGTGTGCAAAGCTGTCATCAAGGCAAAGGGTGGCTACTTTGAAAAATCTAAAATATATTTTGTTTTAACACTTTTTGGTTACTGCATGATTCCATATGTGTTTTTCATAGTTTTGATGTCTTCACTATTATTCTACAATGTAGAAAATCGTAAAAATTAAGAAAAACGATTGAATGCGTAGGTGTGTCCAAACGTTTGACTGTTACTGTGTAGATTAGGGGTGAAACGGTACGTCTATTCGTATTGAACCGTTCGGTACACTGTCGACGGGTTCGGCACGCACTGCGAACCGAACAATACATTAATCATATATTATAGCTAAAAAAAAAAAATTTGTCTCGTAGATGTATGCAGCTCCGCTCATTAGTTATTTCAATCCAGCGAGAACAGAGCTGAGAGACCGTAGTAGCAGCAATTAGTTTACGAAGGAATTAGCAGTTAGCGAAATGCGAAGAAGCAACATGGCAAGCATTGGCGAGCCAGAACTAGTAGAAGCCCCAGTATCATTTAGGTCTGCCGTCTTGGAACATTTCGGTTTCCCTCTAAACTATAACGGGGATTGCCAACGAGTGGTGGATAAAACTTCTACAACATGTAGGCTCTGTTCACCGCCGTTAGCCTATTCGAGTGGCAATACGAGTAACACGACTACTCATTTAGGCCGACATCACCCCAAAGTGCCAATCGGTGGGACTAGGCAAAAAAATGAAACAGCAACCACGTCTCCCCACAGCCTTCAGGCGACAATATGCGGCTGACTCCGGTAGGGCTGAAGAAATCAACGCAGCGATAGAAAAATTCATAGCGGCAGATATGAGACCCTTCTTTGTGGTGGAGAATACGGGGTTCAGAAACATGTTTAAAGTGGTCGAGCAGCGCTTCGCTATACCTTCCCCGTACACATTTTACCCAGATATTAATACCTGCCTTATACTAAACTACAGAACAACTTGAGAGCGAGTTGTCAGAAACGCGGTCTGTTGCTCTAACAGCAGACAGTTGGACGTCTAGAACTACCTTATTTCATTACGGCAGAGTGGGAGATAAAAAGCCATGTCCTTCAAACACGACCCATTGAGAGTAGTCACACCAGTTGTAAACTTGAGGGAGGAGCTGAGGGTTGTAGTTGCAGTGTGGAAGTTGGAGAGGAATAATGTTACGATTCCTGTAACCACTGACGACGCTAGACATATTGTAAATGCAGTTGCACGAGCTGGATTGGGGCCACAGAGAGGATGCTTTGTTCACGTTATTAATCTAGCGTCTCAAAAAGCAGTGTTAGTGAATCTAGTCTCTCGTCTCCGAGCAAAGATCAGGAAGGTGGTATCCTTCTTTCATAAATGCACAACTGCTGCACATGTTTTCAAGACAAAACAGGAGATGCTGGAGCTGCCAAACCACAAACCAATCCAAGATGTCCCTACTAGATGGAATTCAAGTCATGACATGGTTGAGAGATACCTTGAGCAGAAAGTTGCGGTGTATTGTATTCTACACTGACTGATCAAGCTGCGAGGAAGAATGTCAAAGATATTGGTTATCAAAGTGTGCAAACCTCTCAAAACAGTCACAACATTGAGAGCATTCCATCAGTTTCCATGGTCCTGCCTATGAAAAACAATGATCCTGAAATCATTGGTGGCATCTGATGAAGATGAACCCGCAGTAAGGGATGTCAAGACTGCTATCAGAGTTAACCCGGAGCCTAGATATGGACCCCCAGTTCAAGTCCCTGCTGCACCTGCATGCTGCTGCTTGTCTGAGAGTCTACAATTAACTCACAGCAGAGATTGTGACCAATACACAACAGGTATTGTATTTATTTTGTTAATGTGACATTTTATTTTATTAAATTAGTGATTTAACAATTCATTATAAAGAAATAATTGAAGTTGTCATAATAGTGTCATAATATATATTTCTAACAACAAATCATATTTTTAAAGACACTTCAGAGACAGTAATTTTCATCTAATTTAATTCTGCAGGGTCAAGCCACAGATACCACAGGAGCCAACCCCTCTCCAGAGACGACAGGGATTCTCCTCCAGAAAAGAAGCATGCCATGGCTGAGCTTTATGGGGAGTTGTTCACGGCCCAGGAGCAGGGATACAAGTCAAAGGTCGAGGTCATAGAGGAGGAGGTGACCTCATAGAGGGAAGTGGACTGTATTCCCCTGGATGCTGATCCACTTACATGGTGGAAGACCAAAGAGTTAATATACCCTCGTGTTAGCAAGGTGCTTCCTGGCTGTGCCTGGGACCTCCGTCCCTAGCGAGAGGGTATTCTTCACAGCGGCTGACATTGTCACAGCAAGCCCATCAGTGCTCACTGCAGATCATGTGAATAGACTAATCTTCTTTAAGAAAAACTTGAAAATCTGATCATTTTTTAAATATTTTTTTCCAAGTAACCAGTCTCAAGTGGTCCTATTTTGTTTAAGGCACTGCTATGTGACTTAATGTTGATAAATGCTGCTGGACTACACACTCTTGAAGTTCTGTTTTAAATTACTCTTATTTCCTGTTATAAGGCAGACACTGCTGTTTTTTGTTGTCTGTTTGTTTCCATATGCTCCTGGGAATTCAAGCTACCCATGTTTACTATTATAATGTTAAGGCAAGGGCTGATTTCAAGGTTTTACTGTTAACCTATAAAGCGTTACATGGGCTTGCTCCTACCTATCTTTCCGAGTTGGTCCTGCCGTACATACCTACACGTACGCTACGGTCACAAGACGCAGGCCTCCTAATTGTCCCTAGAATTTCTAAGCTAACAGCTGGAGGCAGGGCTTTCTCCTATAGAGCTCCATTTTTATGGAATGGTCTGCCTACCCATGTGAGAGACGCAGACTCGGTCTCAACCTTTAAGTCTTTATTGAAGACTCATCTCTTCAGTAGGTCATATGATTGAGGGTAGTCTGGCCCAGGAGTGTGAAGGTGAACGGAAAGGCTCTGGAGCAACGAACCGCCCTTGCTGTCTCTGCCTGGCCGGTTTCCCTCTCTCCACTGGGAGTCTCTGCCTCTAACCCTATTACAGGGGCTGAGTCACTGGCTTACTGGTGCCCTTTCATGCCGTCCCTAGGAGGGGTGCGTCACTTGAGTGGGTTGAGTTACTGATGTGATCTTCCTGTCTGGGTTGGCACCCCCCCTTGGGTTGTGCCGTGGTGGAGATCTTTGTGGGCTATACTCGGCCTTGTCTCAGGATTGTAAGTTGGTGGTTGAAGATATCCCTCTAGTGGTGCGGGGGCTGTGCTTTGGCAAAGTGGGTGGGGTTATATCCTTCCTGTTTGGCCCTGTCCGGGGGTATCATCGGATGGGGCCACAGTGTCTCCTGACCCCTCCTGTCTCAGCCTCCAGTATTTATGCTGCAGTAGTTTATGTGTCGGGGGGCTAGGGTCAGTTGGTTATATCTGGAGTACTTCTCCTGTCTTATCCGGTGTCCTGTGTGAATTTAAGTATGCTCTCTCTAATTCTTTCCTTCTCTCTTTCTTTCTCTCTCTCGGAGGACCTGAGCCCTAGGACCATGCGTCAGGACTACCGGGCATGATGACTCCTTGCTGTCCCCAGTCCACCTGGCCTTGCTGCTGTTCCAGTTTCAACTGTTCTGCCTGCGGCTATGGAACCCTGACCTGTCCACCGGACGTGCTACCTGTCCCAGACCTGCTGTTTTCAACTCTCTAGAGACCGCAGGAGCGGTAGAGATACTCTTAATGATCGGCTATGAAAAGCCAACTGACATTTACTCCTGAGGTGCTGACTTGCTACACCCTCGATAACTACTGTGATTATTATTATTTGACCATGCTGGTCATTTATGAACATCTTGGCCATGTTCTGTTATAATCTCCACCCGGCACAGCCAGAAGAGGACTGGCCACCCCTCATAGCCTGGTTCCTCTCTTGGTTTCTTCCTAGGTTTTGGCCTTTCTAGGAAGTTTTTCCTAGCCACCGTGCTTCTACACCTGCATTGCTTGCTGTTTGGGGTTTTAGGCTGCGTTTCTGTACAGCACTTCGAGATATTAGCTGATGTACGAAGGGCTATATAAAATAAACTTGATTTGATTTGATATAATAAATGAAAAATCACATATTTCTCAGGCATTTATTTTGTCGATGTATTGAAACCGTACCGAACCATATCGTACCGTGAGTTTTGTGAAGCCCGACCCCTAGTGTGTGTGTGTATATATATATATATATATATATATAATCGTACAAGAAAAATACTATCTGGGGAAGAAGAATAGACGGTAGATGGCCTCATACTTTAATGGACAGTCATTACAGGTCCATGCTGAGTGTCTTTTCACACTTTCAAGGAGCTGGTAATTTGTCTGCACACACACACACCACCACCTCACACACTTATGGTCATAGGTGCTGTATAGCTCTGTGATTATGTGCTGTATAGCTCTGTGATTACATGACCCACGGAGAACAATCAACCATGACGAAGTGTTTATTAATGTTTCATGGATATTTCAATACAGTAGATGGTAATTATGGGTGTCTGACCAGTTGTTACTATTTTATTTATTTAACCAGGCAAGTCAGTTAAGAACAAAGTCTTATTTACAATGACGGCCTACAATGGCCAAACCTGGACGATGCTCAGACAATTGTGCGCCCCGCCCTATGGGACTCCCAATGACGACCGGATGTGATAAAGTCTGGATTCGAACCAGGTACTGCAGTGACGCCTCTTGCACTAAGATGCAGTGTCTTAGACCAATGTGCCAGTCGGGAGCCCTATGGATGGCACACACTCAAGGATGTACACTCCAGAGATAAAAAAAAATTATGAAATCTCCATACACTCACACGGACACACACGAAGATGGACAGTACACACACACACACACAGAAACGAAGATGGACAATACACACAGCAGCTAGAAATCTCAATATGAGTCCTTTGTAGTTCATAACATTTCCCTCCGGAAAGCTTACCATAAACCATTACAGTATTACAGTTAATATCACCCAGCACCCGATCAGACCTTTAGTCACTACATGCTGCTGGGGCCATTCAGACCATAGGAAAGACCAGGGTCTGTATTCATAATTAGGAGTGCTGATCTAAGATCAGCTTTTCCTTTTAGATCATAATGAATAGCATTACATGGACATGTGGGGACCTGATCCTAGATCAGCGCTCCTACTCCGAGACCACTTCATTAAATCATGAAGTGCAGAAACCCCCTTGTTATTTTTTAAAGCAGACCATTACAAGCAGATCAACGGCTTAGCCAGGGCCTGGCATCCGCGGTTACGCCACTCAAACCCACAGGCCCTGGCACCGTCCCTTCGACTAAATTAATCCTCCCAGGGGAAACAAAAGCACGTTGAAACTTGGAAGCGGTGAAACACAGAAAACGTGTCCTCTGTTTCCATTAGTGACCTGAGACTGAGTCCACAGAAAGTTTGTGTTGAGAGAAAGAGCAATGGATGGAGGGAGGAAAGCAGAGACAATTTAATTAGGGGAAAACTTAGAGTGAGAATGGAAGACATGGGAAATTGTAGAGAAGAGGAGGAGCCTGTTAGCCATTGACAACAAACGTTCCCCACACAGTAACTTGCATATGAGAAGTATTATCACTAGCTTCTTTTGTGTTAGCCTTTGGTTTTAGATGAAGCGCACACACACACACACACCTCTCTGCAGGCAAAGTGAAAACAATAAAACACCAGATGAATCCTGAACTTAATAACTCAACCCTCTGCTGTAATCTGTAAATGGCAGTTGGTGAATGTCAGAGGGGGACTTGAAAAGGTTCAAATAGAAGCAGTCACTTATTTAGGCTGGTACAGACCCAGATCTGTGTTTCTGAAACAGCTACAGCTCTGATTTATTTAGCCCAAAACGAGAATGAAAAAGAGCTTCACACAGACACCCTAGACCAACTCCAATTCGGTATCGCCCCAACAGATCCACAGATGAGACAATCTCAAATGCCCTTCACACTGCCCTCTCCCACCTGGACAAGAGGGGAAATAACTATGTGAGAATGCTGTTCATAGACTACAGCTCAGCTTTCAAGACAATAGTCCCCTCCAAGCTGGCGACCCTGTGACTGAACCCCTCCCTCTGCAACTAGATCCTGGACTTCCTGACGGGCCGGCCCAAGGTGGTGAGGTTAGGCAACAACCTCCGCCACGTTGACTCTCAACACGTGGGCCCCTCAGGGGTGTGTACTTAGTCCCCTCCTGTACTCCCTGTTCACCCACGACTCCAACACCATCAACAAGTTTGCTGACGACACGGCGGTGGTTACCGTCACTGATGAGTCAGCCTACAGGGAGGAGGTCAGAGACTTAGCAGTGTGTTGCCAGGACAACAAAAACCTCTCCCTCAACGTCAGTAAGACCAAGGAGCTGATTGTGGACTATAGGAGAGAGTCATGAAGAGGGCACGACAACACCTTTTCCCCCCCAGGAGACTGAAAAGATTTGGCATGGGTCCTCGGATCCTCAAAAAGTTCTACAGCTGCAATAGAAAGCATCTTGACTGGCTGGATCACTGCTTGATATGGCACCACCTTCGTCAGATACAGAGGGTGGTGCGGACAGCCCATGTACATCCCTGCCATCCAGGTCCTCTAAATCAGCCGGTGTCAGAGAATAGCACGAAGAATTGCCAAAGACTCCAACCACCAAGCCATAGACTGTAAACTCTGCTACCGTCCGGCAAACAGGACCGGAACATCGGCTCTCGGACCAACAGGTTCCGAGGCAGCTTCTACCCCCAAGCCATAAGACTGCTAAATAGTCAATTAATGATACCCAAACTATCTGCACTGACCACACACACAACGACACATCACAAAACACACACACCCATCATTTGCTGCTGCTACTACTTTGTTCTTTATTTTACTCGTATCTATCCTGATGCCTAGCCACTTTACCCTGCCTTCATGTACAGATCTACCTCAAATACCTTGTACCTCTGCACATTGATCTGGTACTGGTACTCCCTGTATACAAATCCATTCTTGTGTGTTATATTTTTTTAACTGCATCATTGGGGAAGGGCTAATAAGCAAGCATTTCACGGTAAAGTCTACACCAGTTGTGACAAATCACATTTTATTTATCAACCAAAAATGATGGTAACTTTCCACAAAATTCCTACATTTTCCAGAAATCCTGGTAGGAGGATTTCAGATTCCCTGTTTATTCCAGAAATCTTCCAACCAGGTTTTTTTTTTAAATGAATAAAATAAAACCTTGGGCCTTGTATCAATCAATGAGCCCTCCAGCCCCCAGGGAGCAGCAGCCCAGGTCTCACCAGGGAGCAGAGCTTCTCCACAGCCTCCAGGATGAGCTCCTGGTGGCTGATCTTGTGAACGCCCAGCCGCTCCAGGTCCTGGGAGGAGAGCTGCAGCAGGTCCAACCCCGTCACCCTCCACTCTTTGAAGGGGTACTGCTGGAGAGGGGCGTCCAGACCTGGAGAGAGAGAGAGACCACACATGGATAATCAGATTTTTTTCAAGCTTTTATTACCATTTTCTGACAAATGTGCAGTTACCTTAGTGGACATTATAATTTTTGTCCTTCCACGAACACACTTGATTCAACTTAACTAATCATCAAACCTACAGGGCAAAAGCAAAAATATGCATCCTTCTGGGTGTCCAGTCTCCTGGCAACCAAATGTTACGCCACGCCCACGGACGTTCGTTTCTTCTCTGCAATGAGTCTTGAGCTGAGTACCGCCCTGACCCTTCACCGAATGCTAACACATTCGGGGCCGTCTGATTGGTCTAGAAACCAATGGGTTGGGCCAGAACATCACTTGTGCCCCTCATCACCACAAACAACTTCAATGATGGAAGTCTCAGACTATCGTATGTAGTGAATGACAGTGCAGCGGAAGAATTTAATGCGAGTCATCAGGCTAGGACCCCAGGACCAGGAAAACACTGGGCTACATGTTTATTTAACCAACAGTCCTTATACACCCTCAAATAAAGGGTTACCCATCATCCTCATTTCTTATCCGTATCATCATGAAAATCTCATCACAACAGCATTGTCATGGTCATTATCTGTATCTTTATCGTTATCATCATGGCAACAGCATTGTAGTTATTTCCAATCACAGAGGAGAGGATGCCTCTTTATTAAATCAATGACTAACTTGTTGACCAGTGTTTTGTCTCACTGCCCCCCAATTTACTGCTCGTTTCTACAGCACCAACTTGCGAGTTGGTCAGCTCCCGCTCGTGTAGTGTATGCGCAGGCAGGATCCATACAGAGCAAGTTCTCCGCTTTCTCTTCGTTTGCCTTACTGGTGTGTGACTCAGGTGTGTTGCTTGTGTGTTTGCCATTTCACTGGCTGTTCATGTTTTGGGAGGTGGGGTGCGTGCTGTATTTGCAAATACACTGTAGCTCATAGCAAACTTTTAGTAAATTCCTGTCAAGAAGAGAATCACAGCTAGCCTGTAGAAGCCCAGCTAGCCTGTAGAAGCCCAGCTAGCCTGTAGAATCACAGCTAGCCTGTAGAAGCCCAGCTAGCCTGTAGAAGCCCAGCTAGCCTGTAGAATCACAGCTAGCCTGTAGAAGCCCAGCTAGCCTGTAGTTTTAAATGGAGGTCGCTAACAAACGTTTTCAACGTTGCAGGTGTTTATTTTGCTAAATTCCGGGGCAATACGGACTATGGCTACTCTTAGAAAAACAGTAGCAAACTTACACAAGCTGCTGGGAAACCCATGCAGGACATAGACTTCAAAACAGATTCGCTGCCTTGGATCAAGATGTTCCGGCGCCTTCATCCCGGAGGACTTCCGCTTTGATATTGGATCCAGAGGTACCTGTGACTTTGTCCCCTGTTCTGTCTCCCTCTCTCTCTCTCCGGTCGCTTCCACCATGGGTTCAGATCTTCCCCTTCATCAGCCACGATGGATTCTACGGCTGGCTCGGGTCCATCGAGCCACACCTCCCATCGGTTCTCGAGGGGTCTTCTAAACCACTCAAGGCGAAAGAACGACCAGACATCCCCAGCCATTTCACCAGCTGTCATCATCGGCAGCTCTATGGTGAGAAACATCTTGGTTCCCGGGGCAAAAACCCTGTGCTACCCTGAGGCACGAATACAGGACATTACAATGCTGCTTCCTACCATTCTAACACAGCTGCCGGGGGCTGACGCTGCTGTAGTCCATGTGGGGTGTGTTGTTGTTAGACAAGTAACTCTTTATCCACATTATAGCATGGGGTGTAAAGCCATAACACATACGTTCTTCCAGCAGCAGACTATGATCAATAATGTCAAAAGCCACACTGAAGTCTAACAAGACAGCCCCCACAATCATTTTATCATCAATTTATCTCAGCCAATAAGTGCCTTGCTTGTTGAGTGTCCTTCCCTATATGTGTGCTGAAAATCTGTTGTCAATTTGTTTACTGTGAAATGGCATTATACCTGGTCAAACAGGTAACAGGCTGATTGGTCAGCTATTTGAGCCAGTGAAGGGGGCTTTACTATTCTTGGGTAGCAGAATGACTTTAGCTTCCCTCCAGGCCTGAGGGCACACACTTTCTAGTAATGTCATCTGTTACAAGCAAGTTATTGACTTCATGGACCTTGTTTCCCAGGCTGCATATGTTAATATGGACTATTTTTAGCACTTTTCTGGGTTGCTTGATTCTTTTTACTGCTTTACTGGGAAGCTTATCAGAAGTAGACTTGATAATGCAGGGTGAGCTGCACAAAGTGGTCTTTCTACTAGGGAAATCCGTCTCAGTGCTAACTGTAACTCTGGTTCATAGGCTCATGATTACTGCATCCAATAGCTGTAGGATTAACAAAAGGTATTCAGGACAAATAGGGGGACATTCATTAAGTTACTAACATTGTGTCTATCAAAGCCCCTGGGATAATGTACATGTAATGAAGCATTATGACGACTCATTGTCACAATGGTAGGGATTAGCTGAGCTGGTCTTGGGTCATTGATAAGTCATTGTTTCAACGCTGCCTTGAAATGCGTAGACAGAGTCCAGGAGCCAAGATGATTTGGATGGATTCCGTCATTCCTGTAGCATATCTTCTGTTTCCAGAAGCTGTTAAGGAGCCTTTTGGACCTAGATTTAGCACTCTGGTACCGCTTGCCGTGCGATACCAGAGAGAACAGTCTATGACTTGGGTGACTGGAGTCTTTGACAATTTTTTGGGCCTTCCTCTGACCGCCTAGTATATAGGTCCTGGATGGCATCGCCCCAGTGATGTACTGGGCCTTACGCACTACCCTCTGTTGCGCCTTATGGTTAGATGCCGAGCAGTTGCCATACCAGGCGGTGATGCAACTGGTAAGGATGCTCTCGATGGTGCAGCTGTAGAACCTTTTGAGGATCTGGGGACCCATGCCAAATATTTTCAGTCTCCTGAGGGGGAAAAAGCATTGTTGTGCCCTCTTCACGACTGTCTTGGTATGTTTGGACCATGATAGTTTGTTGGTGATGTGGACACCAAGGAACATAGAACTCTTGACTTACTCCACTACAGCCCCATCGATGTTAAAGGGGACCTGTTCGGAACTCCTTTTCCTGTAGTCCACAATCATCCCCATTGTATTGCTCACGTTGAGGGAGAGGTTGTTGTCCTGGCACCACACTGCCAGGTCTCTGACCTCCTCCCAATAGGCTGTCTCATCGTTGTCGGTGATCAAGCCTACCACTGTTGTGTCGTCACCAAACTTAATGATGGTGTTGAAGTCGTGCTTGGCAACGCAGTCGTGGGTGAACAGGGAGTACAGGAGTGGATTAAGCACGCGCACCGAGGGGCCCCCATGTTGAGGATCAGCGTGGCATATGTGTTGTTGCCTACCCTTACCACTTGGGGGCAGCCTGTCAGGAAGTCCAGGATCCAGTTGCTGAGGGAGGTGTTTAGTCCCAGGATCCTTACCTTAGTGATGAGCTTTGTGTCCACTATGGTGTTGAACGCTGAGCTGTAGTCAATGAATAGCACTCACATCGGTGTTCCTTTTGTCCAGGTGGGAAAGGACAGTGTGGAGTGAGAATGAGACTGCGTCATCTGTGGATCTGTTGGGGCGGTATGCAAATTGGAGTGGGTCTAGGGTTTCCGGGATGATGGTGTTGATGTGAGCCATGACCAGCTTTTCAAAGCACATTATGGCAGGTTACCTTCGCTTTCTTGGGCAGAGGGACTATGGTGGTCTGCTTGAAACATGTAGGTATTACAGACTCAGTCAGGGAGAGGTTGAAAATGTCCGTGTTAGACACCTACCAGTTGGTCTGTGCATGCTTTGAGTACACGTCCTGGTAATCCGTCTGGCCCCGCGGCCTTGTGAATATTGACCTGTTTAAAGGTCTTGCTCACATCGGCTACAGAAAACGTGATTACACAGTCGTCTAGAACAGCTGGTGCTCTCATGCATGCTTCAGTGTTGCTTGCCTCGAAGCGAGCATAAAAGGCATTTAGCTGGTCTGGTAGGCTCGCGTCACTGGGCAGCTCGCGGCTGGGTTTCCTTTTGTAGTCCGTAATAGTTTGCAAGCCCTGCCACATCCGACGAGCGTCGGAGCCGGTGTAGTATGATTTCATCTTAGTCCTGTATTGACGCTTTGCCTGTTTGATGGTTCGTCTGAGGGCATAGCGGGATTTCTTATAAGCGTACGGATTAGTGTCCCGCCTCCTTGAAAGCAGCAACTCTAGCCTTTAGCTCGGTGCAGATGTTGCCTGTAATCCATGGCTTCTGGTTGGGATATGTATTTACGGTCACTGTGGGGACGACGTCGTCGATGCACTTATTGACGATGCCTGAGGTGGTATACTCCTCAATGCCATTGGATGAATCCCGGAAACATATTCCAGTCTGTGATAGCATAAGAGTCCTGTAGCGTAGCCTCCGCATCATCTGACCACTTCCGTATTGAGTGAGTCACTGGTACTTCCTGCTTTAGTTTTTGCTTGTTAACAGAAGGATAGAATTATGGTCAGATTTGCCAAATTGAGGGTGAGCTCTATATGCGTCTCTGTGTGTGGAGTAAATGTGGTCTAGAGTTTTTTTCCCCCCTCCGGTTGCGCATGTGAAATTAGGTCAAACGGATTTAAGTTTGACTTCATTAAAGTCCCCAGCCACTAGGAGCGCCCCATCTGGATGATACAGCTCTTCGAGTGCGGTCTTAGTGCCAGCATCGGCTTGTGGTGGTAAATAGACGGCTACGAAAAATATAGAAAACTCAGTTTATCATGAGGTGCTCTACCTCAGGCGAGCAATACCATGAGAACCTCCAATATTAGACATTGCGCACACCAGCTGTTATTGACAAATAAACACACCACCACCCCTGGTACCAGACGAAGCTGTTCTGTCCTACAGATGCACAGAAAACTCAGTCAACTGTACATTATCCGTGTCATCATACAGCCACGACTCGGTGAAACATAAGATATTACAGTTTTTAATGTCCCATTGGTAGGATAGTCTCGTGCGGAGATCATCCAGTTAATTCTCCAGTGATTGCACATTGGCCAATAGAACAAATGGTAGAGGTGGGTTACCCTCTCGCTGACGAATTCTCACAAGGCACCCCAAATCGCCGCCCCTTGTATTTCCGTCTGTTCTTCACGCGAATGACGGGGATTTGGGCCTGGTCTCGGAAAAGCAGCATATCCTTCGTGACGGACTCATTAAAGAAAAAATATTGGTCTAGTTCGAGGTGAGTAATTGTTGTTCTGATATCCAGAAGCTCTTTCGGTCATAAGAGATTGTAGCAGCAAAATGATGTACAACATAAGTTACAAACAATGTGAAAAAAAACACAAAATAGCAGTTGGTTAGGAGCCCGTAAATAGCAGACATCCCCTCCGGCGCCATTCTTTCTCAGCTATTATTACCATATTGCAATGGTATAAACTCAGTGCAGACCTTTTTAAAATCATTGAATATGGAAAATATGCTCTTATGAACAAAAACAGCCTATAAGCAAACTAAAAAAGCGTGTGGAACTATCTACAAAGGTAAGCTTAAACTTGTGTGTAACAGATTGTGGAAGTCTCTCAGACTGTCAGAGGCATTTGAGTAACTGGACTAGTTTCTACTCGCTGAAAATGATGGCTGCAGTATTGGTGTAATTTAGACCCATTTGGCTGCTTTGAATTTAAAAAATAATTAAAACACAGGACATTCCAATAGTTCCACATAATCAATACATGTGGAAAGTGACATACTGTACTCACACTTTAGTCAAATTGTCAATTTAGTAGGCTTCAAAACACGAGGACATTGGGGGCCATGGCATAGCCTAGTAGTCTGATTTATCCAGCTGTAATACAACATTAATTGGTATATAGTCTACAGCCTGACACGAACGCCTGTAAAAACCAAGCATGCCATGAAAATTGTATATTCTGAATCGGGGAGGACAGCGGACAATCTACACCTTTTTTGTGTGAATTATTATATATTTTTTTAAGACTTAAAAAAAAAAAGGAATTGACATGGGGTGTCAATTGCTCCCCATCCTCAGAATATAAAATGGTAATTGTTATGGCATGCTTGGTTCAATAGTTATTGACGCGAGAACACCGAATTTCCTAAATGTATCTAATTTTACCTTGGTGGCGAACCGAACCATATACCTACTGGCATATGGTTCCGACTCTAAAAAGGTAAGGTAAAAAAAATACCTTCTTGTGGATATCTTGTCTCAAATTTCAAGCATTTGAAGGACAAACCGCACAGACAACCGGTAGAGTAAATTTAAATGTCGGCCTAATTATATAAAACATTCTGGCTTGTAAGAAACATTTACACGATTTTACAGGCAAAAGTATCAGGCTAGGCTATATATATTATATACCAATTAATTGTTTATTACAGCTTGATCAATCAGACTTGGCCCCTATCAATTTAACTTCCTCATTCCACCTCCCCTTCCAAGAGGATTCGTGGCGCTTCTATTTACGGCTACCTGTGTGAACACCGAATTAAACTCACCTACCTAACACAAACAGCGCCAATTATAGCCTACCTTTGAGCCAGTCGCTCACTCTCTCCTTGCTCCACGACGATATAGGCTGCATGCTGGGAGTCCTGGGAATGTTGATTAAATTATTCCCAATCGAATTCTTCAACGGACTCTACTACTCTGGATCAGAGGAAGGAACATTTCATCCTGACGATGGGCACTCCCACTTACAGGTACAAGTCCCTCCGCGAACCAATAGCATTAAGCTGTCTGCCTATGATTCAGACGCACATATTTTTATTCACACTCACATTGGAGCGGTGGGAGTGATAGAGTAGAATACTGCCATTATTTCAAACTTTAGCCTACATAATGTGATGAGGGATTAACCCGAAAGAATTGCAACGAGTAGTGAAGGCTGGTCTTTACTTGTCGACTTAATTCTTATTCCAAAGTTCGTTGCTTTTGGGAATAGGTTTTGTTTCTCAAGAGTGGTTAGGATTTTTTTTTCCTTTTTTAGCAATAGTGAAAGAGCCAAGTATAATGTAGCAACTATTTAAACTAACTATACTACTAGCTATTACTCTATATAACTATAGTTTACCATTGAATGTGAGTTGTTTTGGTGAATTATTAATATACCAACAACATAACGTTAACACAAACAGGCTTCAGTTAGGAACAGATGACACATAAAACATATTTAACATTTCATCTGAGTATCGTATCCAATAATACACAAATGGCATTAGTGTAGAAAATAACTTAGTATTGGCTTTCTTTTTGGTGCCTGTCTGGTTACAGTTGAATAATTTGACTTGGAATAGTTAGGAAACAGTTGTGAAATGTGTTGCTGGACCATTAGAAAACATTGCAGTAGTGAATGTACCTCATGAAATCCAAGCCAGATGAAAGGCCAAGGCATCAGAGACTGCCCTTTGACATTTTGCACCCCCTGGTGTTTCTCTCTTTCAAATCAGACATGATGATAGACTGATAGAAAAGCTAGTCATTGGTAACTGCATACAGAATAGCAAACTCAAGCAAACAACATTTGCTTTAAAAATAATAATTTTAAAGCGCCTCACTGCACAACGCGTTGCCCCTATCTGACCTCTGACCTAAATATGCATATGTAATAATGTATGTACTGTATGCATCAGTGGAGGCTGCTGAGGGGAGAACGGCTCATAATATTGTCTGGGACGGAGCCAATGGAATTGCATCAAACCATATGTTTGATGTATTTGATGCCGTTCCACCAATTACACTCCAGCCATTACCACGAGCCCGTCCTCCCCAATTAAGGTGCCACCAACCTCCTGTGGTATGCGTGTAACTGTCCGTAGAACCTTTTTTGGTTCTATTGTTCTTATTTAAAATTTGTGTAGTTCAGTCCTTGAGCTGTTCTCGTCTATTGATATTCTGTATTATGTCATGTTTTATGTTATGTGTGGACCCCAGGAAGAGTAGCTGCTGCTTCAGAAACAGCTAATGGGGATCCTAATAAACTACTAAATACCAGGATTTTGTCTGAAAGTGGATGTTGCGAAGTAAGTGGGAGGAACAACATAAGTGGGTGTATGAAAACCTAACACCTAATTGGACAGATTGATTGCCACTCAAGACCAATTTTGTGTTGCTGCTTCCTTGTAGCTTTTTCGCTAAGTCTAACCTTAACCTCATTCTCTTAACCTGTCACGTAAATTCTCCTAACATGCCACGTTAGTTCTCCTAACCTGCCACGCAGTAATTCTCCTAACCTGCCACGGTAATTCTCCTTACCTGCTACGTTAGTTCTCCTAACCTGTCATGTTAATTATCCTAAGCTGCTATGTTAATTCTGCAAACATGTCATGTTAATTATCCTAACCTGCTACGTTAATTCTGCAAACCTGCCACGTTAGTTTTCCTAACCTGTCACATTAATTATCCTAACCCTCCATGTTAATTATCCTAACCTGCTTCGTAAATTCTCCTCACCTGCCACGTTAATTCTCCTAACCTGCCACATTAATTATCCTAACCCTCCATGTTAATTATCCTAACCTGCTTCGTAAATTCTCCTCACCTGCCACGTTAATTCTCCTAACCTGCCACGTTAATTCTCTTAACCTGCTACATTAGTTCTCTTAACCTGCCACGTTAATTCTCCTAACCTGCTTAGTTCATTCTCCTAACCTGCCACCTTAATTCTCCTAACCTGCTATGTTAGTTCTCCTAACCTGCCACATTAATTATCCTAACCTGCTACGTTAGTTCCCATACTTGGAGATAGAGATTCTATTTGCCTGAGAACTCATACTGAATTTAATTCAGCTGCTATATCTATTGCTTCATTAACCGTTAGTGGGCGTGACGTTAGGCCAGAGCGATGGGGATGGGTAGCCAAGAAAAGACCCTACCTTTTTCAATGGCCCAATGGCATATAGCCTACTGTAAATGCCAAGGTCTTTTTATATTTTTACTGCACTATATCAAGAAGAGTGGATTTGCATCATACCAATATCTTTACCTTTTTAGTGTTTATTAATCTATTAATGCTGTTTGCCTTCATTGTCATCCGACAGGTGGCGTCACACCTAGGCATCGCTCGTCCCTCAACCGACAGTGCAGGCGGATTGGTCGTTCTATCTGACGTAAGGCATCGATTTGCCCTATAACATTTCCTTTCATGTCTGCACACAGGCTACTCAAAGTAAAAGGGTAGTAACTTCTGCTTGATTGAAGCTTTGTAACAGAGCACAGACCAGGTCACCATAACCTGCAATGGGTCAAGAGGCTCTAGTCTAGTGGTCACTTGATTGTGGAGATCATTCAGACCTGGGTACTATTGGTCCTTTTGCCCAATTTGTAATATCAGCATTCCCACTGAACAAACAAATGCAAGGATGATATGTCTTGTTTTTGTACTGAGAATGGCAACCAAAATATAAACGCAACATGTAAAGTGTTGGTCTCATGTTTCATGAGATGAAATAAAAGATCCCAGAAATGTTCCATACGCACAAAAAGCTTATTTCTCTCAAATGTTGTGCACAAATTTGTTTACATCCCTGTTAGTGAGCATTTCTCGTTTGCCAAGATAATCCATCCACCTAACAGGTGTCACCTATCAAGAAGCTGATTAAACAGCAAGATCATTACACAGGTGCACCTTGTGCTGGGGACAATAAAAAGCTACTCTAGAATGTGCAGTTTTGTCACACAACACAATACTACCAATGTCTCAAGTTTTGAGGGAGTGTGCAATTGGCATGCTGACTGCAGGAATGTCCACCAGAGTTGTTGCCAGAAAATGGAATGTTAATTTCTCTACCATAAGCCTGCGTCATTTTAGAGAATTTGGCAGTACATCCAACCGGCCTCACAACCGCAGACCACGTGTATGGTGTCGTGTGGGAGAGCGGTTTGCTGATGTCAACTTTGTGAACAGAGTGCCCCATGGTGGCGATGGGGTTATGCCATGAGCAGGCATAAGCTACGGACAACGAACACAAATGCGTTATCAATGGCAATTTAAATGCATAGAGATACCATGACGAGTTCCTGAGGCCCATTGTCGTACCAATCATCATCCGCCGCCATCACCTCATGTTTCAGCATGATAATGCATGGCCACATGTCGCAAGGATCTGTAGACAATTCCTAGAATCTGAAAATGTCCCAGTTCTTCCATGGCCTACATACTCACCAGACATGTCACCTATTGAGCATTGTTTGGGATGCTCTAGATCGACGTGTACGACAGTGTGTTCCAGTTCCCGCCAATATCCAGCAACTTCACGCAGCCATTGAAGAGGACTGGGACAACATTCCACGCTGCATGAGGCAAATGGTTGTCACACCAGATACTGAGTGGTTTTCTGATCTTACCTTTTTTTAAGGTATCTTTGACCAACAGATTCAAATCTGCATTTCTAGTCATGTGAAATCCATAAATTAGGGCCTAATGAAATTATTTCAATTGACTGATTTCCATATATGAACTGTAACTCAGTAAAATCTTAGAAATTGTAGCATGTTGTGTTTATATTTTTGTTCAGTATAAAACTGCTTTGTTGTGTAACAGAGTATCCACAATATTCAGCACATGACCACAAGTATGTGGACAGCTGCTCATCGGACATCTCATTCCAAAATCATGGGCATTCAAATGGAGTTGGTCACCCCTTTGCTGCTATAACAGCCTCCACTCTTCTGGGAAGGCTTTCCACTCAATGTTGGAACATTGCTGCGAGGACTTGCTTCCATTCAGCCACAAGAGCATTAGTGAGGTTGGGTACTGATGTTGGGCAATGGCACACAGTCAGCATTCAAATTCATCCCAAAGGTGTTCGATGGAGTTGAGGTCAGGGCTCTGTGCAGGCCAGTCAAGTTCTTCCACACCGATCTCGACAAACCATTTCTGTATGGACCTTGCTTTGTGCACGGTGGCATTGTCATGCTGAAACAGGAAAGGGCCTTCCCCAAACTGTTGCCACAAAGTTAGAAGCACAGAATCGTCTAGAATGTCATTGTATGCTGTAGCGTTAAGATTTCCCTTCACTGGAACTATGGGGCCTAGCCCGAACCATGACATACAGCCCCAGACCATTATTCCTCCTCCACCAAACTTCACAGTTGGCACTTGGCATTTGGGCAGGTAGCGTTGTCCTGGTTTCCACCAAACCCAGATTCGTCCATCGGACTGCCAGATGGTGAAGCGTGATTCATCACTCCAGAGAATGCGTTTCCACTGCTCCAGAGTCCAATGGCGCGCAAGCTTTACACCACTCCAGGTGACGCTTGGCATTGCGCTTGGTGACCTTAGGCTTGTGTGCGGCTGCTCGGCCATGGAAACCCATTTCATGAAGCCCCCGACGAATAGTTCTTGTGCTGACGTTGCTTCCAGAGGCAGTTTGAATCTCGGTAGTAAGTGTTGCAGCCGAGGACAGACGATGTGTACGTGCTACGCGCTTCAGCACTCGGCGATCCTGTTCTGTGAGCTTGTGTGGCCAACTACTTCGCGGCTGAGCCGTTGTTGCTTCTAGATGTTTCTACTTCACAATAACAGCACTTTTATAACAGCACAATAACAGCACAGTTGACCGAGGCAGCTCTAGCAGGGCAGACATTTTACGAACTGACTTGTTGGAAAGGTGGCATCCTATGACAGTGCCACATTGAAAGTCACTGAGTTCTTCAGTAAGGCCATTCTACTGTCAGTGTTTGTCTATGGAGATTGCATGGCTGTGTGCTCGATTTTATACACCTATCAGCAACAGGTGTGGCTGAAATAGCCAAATCCACTAATTTGAAGGGGTGTCCCCATATTTTTGTATATACAGTGTATATTGGCAGGAGCTTAGTATCTAATTATGGTAGATAAATCCATGCAGGCACTATTCATTTCTTTTTATTGATTTGGAAATGTCATCACACACTAGCATAGTTCAACAGTCAATAAAAATGGATTGGCTCATGCAATGGTACTACAAACCATCTTCTTCCTGTTACTACATGTAGGCCTATGTCTCAATTAAATTGGCCCTCCCTTTAACGAGTATGAATACCTATGACACAACATCAAGTCTCAACATGACGTTTCTGCTCTAACGCACAGCAAGAGTTACAGTAAAACCACAGGCTTCAGCGCAGCAGTCAATGGCTTCCGGTCTCTCACTGCCTTGAAAGTCAATTACAATTATTCTCTTGCTTAAAGTCAATGACAGAGAACACTGATAGGAAATGATTGCTGTCAAGCTCCTTTTCATTCTCTGTTCAGCCTGCCGTCAGGTTATATAAGACATTTCCCAATACAACATCACTCGTTCACATTCTGCCTCAATATACCTTAATAAACAATCAGTAAGTGTATTGATGTTTACATTCATGCTTTTTAGTGTTGATTGGCCTCCAGCCATAGTGAATTATTCATAATTAGTGCTCTGCTCCTCGACACAAAGTTCATTGGTGGTTGGCTGATTGCACTTTCTCCGTCATTAAGCAGCTAATTAATTTGGCTGCAACCCTATTAGGAGAGCAATGAGGCCCGTTGGACTCAGATAAGCAGAGTTTGTAAAAAGTACTCTACCTGGATATGATTGATGTTTTTTTTAATACTTTACAGGGTCTTTTATTTACAAAATGCTGTGATAAAAATAAAATGCCCTCCAGAAAATGCCCTCTTGTTGTATTTTTGGAAAATTACTGAATTGTTTTGAAGATGACCCCCCTGATTACATCACAGGATAAAATTGCAGTTTCCACATAATACTGAAAACATATAAAAGAAAATGTAGTTTCCACGTATGTAGAAACTGGAATTGTGCTGAATATAAGTAAGACTAGCTGTCGCCATTGGCGTCGGCGAATGGGGATCCTAATAAATAAAATCAAATGTAAACTTAAAAAGCGATGAAGTTCCCCATGTAAATTGCTCTTCTACATGTGTAGGAACATTAGTGCAATAACAATCTCTTGTGGACAGACGCACATAACAAGCTGTCACTGGATTTTAGTTTTGGGTTGCCGAGATTATAATTACAGCTAGTAACACCGTTGTGTTGCATGTTGTATTGACATAGTAACCATGTTAAATTCTAACTACAGCTGGAGAACATGCCACCTTTGATGACAAGTGTAGGCCATCTTATGCAGTATCGCCAAACAACAATTTTTTACATACATCTCTCTCGATCTTAATTAATACGGAAGTGCTGTCTGCATTTCCGATACTGCTAGATTACTGTTATGGTACATATATACAGTACGAGGAGGAGTGGGATTCTGAATCCCTCCCTCCTCCTTTCTCTTCCTATTCTAGACATCACTGTCTCTCTCTTCCATGTTTTTCATCAGCCTTGACTCCAATTGAAAATGAAGTGAAATAATAATGGCAGCTTCTTCTATTCTATCTAAGGCCCCTGTTCTGGGACTCAAATATTTAGTATTCAGTCCAGACATCACACTCAAGTCCCCTGTCTCAGAGAATCTGAGCTTTAGGCAGACACATAGTACATGCACACACATGCATGCACACACACACGCTCTCTCTCTATCTCTCTCTCTCTCGCATGCACCCCCCCAAAAACACACACACAACCCCCGCTCCCTGGCAGTGATGAATCATGGCAGTGAAGGGAGGGACTTCATTCTGTTGCACATGGCCCTGACTGAGTCCTACACCCATCACTCATGATCCTTCAGTGCCATCCGGGCAGGGTGTCCCCAGGTTGTCTCTACTGATGAGGGCAGGGTGTCCCCAGGTTGTCTCTACTGATGGGGGCAGGGTGTCCCCAGGTTGTCTCTACTGATGAGGGCAGGGTGTCCCCAGGTTGTCTCTACTGATGAGGGCAGGGTGTCCCCAGGTTGTCTCTACTGATGAGGGCAGGGTGTCCCCAGGTTGTCTCTACTGATGGGGGCAGGGTGTCCCCAGGTTGTCTCTACTGATGAGGGCAGGGTGTCCCTAGGTTGTCTCTACTGATGGGGGCAGGGTGTCCCCAGGTTGTCTCTACTGATGGGGGCAGGGTGTCCCCAGGTTGTCTCTACTGATGAGGGCAGGGTGTCCCCAGGTTGTCTCTACTGATGGGGGCAGGGTGTCCCCAGGTTGTCTCTACTGATGAGGGCAGGGTGTCCCCAGGTTGTCTCTACTGATGGGGGCAGGGTGTCCCCAGGTTGTCACTACTGATGGGGGCAGGGTGTCCCCAGGTTGTCTCTACTGATGGGGGCAGGGTGTCCCCAGGTTGTCTCTACTGATGGGGGCAGGGTGTCCCCAGGTTGTGTCTACTGATGGGGGCAGGGTGTCCCCAGGTTGTCTCTACTGATGAGGGCAGGGTGTCCCCAGGTTGTCTCTACTGATGGGGGCAGGGTGTCCCCAGGTTGTCTCTACTGATGGGGGCAGGGTGTCCCCAGGTTGTCTCTACTAATGGGGGCAGGGTGTCCCCAGGTTGTCTCTACTGATGGGGGCAGGGTGTCCCCTGGTTGTCTCTACTGATGGGGGCAGGGTGTCCCCAGGTTGTCTCTACTGATGGGGGCAGGGTGTCCCCAGGTTGTCTCTACTGATGGGGGCAGGGTGTCCCCTGGTTGTCTCTACTGATGGGGGCAGGGTGTCCCCAGGTTGTCTCTACTGATGGGGGCAGGGTGTCCCCAGGTTGTCTCTACTGATGGGGGCAGGGTGTCCCCAGGTTGTCTCTACTGATGGTGGCAGGGTGTCCCCAGGTTGTCTCTACTGATGAGGGCAGGGTGTCCCCAGGTTGTCTCTACTGATGGGGGCAG
This sequence comes from Salvelinus alpinus, assembly GCF_045679555.1. Lineage (NCBI taxonomy): Eukaryota > Metazoa > Chordata > Actinopteri > Salmoniformes > Salmonidae > Salvelinus > Salvelinus alpinus. The sequence continues at coordinate 36,908,462 of NC_092110.1, read as the reverse complement.
GGTGTCCCCAGGTTGTCTCTAATGATGAGGGCAGGGTGTCCCCAGGTTGTCTCTACTGATGGGGGCAGGGTGTCCCCAGGTTGTCTCTACTGATGGGGGCAGGGTGTCCCCAGGTTGTCTCTACTGATGGGGGCAGGGTGTCCCCAGGTTGTCTCTACTGATGAGGGCAGGGTGTCCCCAGGTTGTCTCTACTGATGGGGGCAGGGTGTCCCCAGGTTGTCTCTACTGATGGGGGCAGGGTGTCCCCAGGTTGTCTCTACTGATGAGGGCAGGGTGTCCCCAGGTTGTCTCTACTGATGAGGGCAGGGTGTCCCCAGGTTGTCTCTACTGATGAGGGCAGGGTGTCCCCAGGTTGTCTCTACTGATGGGGGCAGGGTGTCCCCAGGTTGTCTCTACTGATGAGGGCAGGGTGTCCCCAGGTTGTCTCTACTGATGAGGGCAGGGTGTCCCCAGGTTGTCTCTACTGATGAGGGCAGGGTGTCCCCAGGTTGTCTCTACTGATGAGGGCAGGGTGTCCCCAGGTTGTCTCTACTGATGGGGGCAGGGTGTCCCCAGGTTGTCTCTACTGATGAGGGCAGGGTGTCCCTAGGTTGTCTCTACTGATGGGGGCAGGGTGTCCCCAGGTTGTCTCTACTGATGGGGGCAGGGTGTCCCCAGGTTGTCTCTACTGATGAGGGCAGGGTGTCCCCAGGTTGTCTCTACTGATGGGGGCAGGGTGTCCCCAGGTTGTCACTACTGATGGGGGCAGGGTGTCCCCAGGTTGTCTCTACTGATGGGGGCAGGGTGTCCCCAGGTTGTCTCTACTGATGGGGGCAGGGTGTCCCCAGGTTGTGTCTACTGATGGGGGCAGGGTGTCCCCAGGTTGTCTCTACTGATGAGGGCAGGGTGTCCCCAGGTTGTCTCTACTGATGGGGGCAGGGTGTCCCCAGGTTGTCTCTACTGATGGGGGCAGGGTGTCCCCAGGTTGTCTCTACTAATGGGGGCAGGGTGTCCCCAGGTTGTCTCTACTGATGGGGGCAGGGTGTCCCCTGGTTGTCTCTACTGATGGGGGCAGGGTGTCCCCAGGTTGTCTCTACTGATGGGGGCAGGGTGTCCCCTGGTTGTCTCTACTGATGGGGGCAGGGTGTCCCCAGGTTGTCTCTACTGATGGGGGCAGGGTGTCCCCAGGTTGTCTCTACTGATGGGGGCAGGGTGTCCCCAGGTTGTCTCTACTGATGAGGGCAGGGTGTCCCCAGGTTGTCTCTACTGATGAGGGCAGGGTGTCCCCAGGTTGTCTCTACTGATGAGGGCAGGGTGTCCCCAGGTTGTCTCTACTGATGAGGGCAGGGTGTCCCCAGGTTGTCTCTACTGATGAGGGCAGGGTGTCCCCAGGTTGTCTCTACTGATGAGGGCAGGGTGTCCCCAGGTTGTCTCTACTGATGGGGGCAGGGTGTCCCCAGGTTGTCTCTGCTGATGGGGGCAGGGTGTCCCCAGGTTGTCTCTACTGATGAGGGCAGGGTGTCCCCAGGTTGTCACTATTGATGGGGAACACTTCTGAGTCACATGATCTTCACCGATGATGACATCACCACGGCTTTGGAGGGAGGAAGAAATCCCTATGTCCCCTATGACAAGTACCACCCATATGCTGCTTTAACATCCACCGTGACCTGAATTGAGCTAATGAACAAAAGCGGATAATTAGCCAAATTACAATCTGGAAAATGTATAGAATTTTTGATTGAATTAATATATATATTTTTTTATTAGGATTAGCTCTGGGATTGAAAACCATGATCTCAATTTATGCGCTGGTTCACACTGTGTGTAGACTGAAAGTCGTCCTCTATACATAGCATGCAGCATCAAATAATCAAACCTACTTACTTTTAGTTAAAAAGTGTGCTGCTCGATGCACAACCACACTGCCACTTTCTTTGATTAGATGTGTGTGTGTGTGTGTGTGTGTGTGTGTGTGTGTGTGTGTGTGTGTGTGTGTGTGTGTGTGTGTGTGTGTGTGTGTGTGTGTGTGTGTGTGTGTGTGTGTGTGTGTGTGTGTGTGTGTGTGTGTGTGTGTGTGTGTGTGTGTGTGTCATAATGACTGACAGTAACAGGGTCAACAGAGTTATTTAGTCTGGGGACGGTAGTCCACTGAGGAAGTGTCTGTGGGATTCCCTTTGAGTCTGGGGACGGTAGACCACTGAGGAAGTGTCTGTGGGATTCCCTTTGAGTCTGGGGACGGTAGTCCACTGAGGAAGTGTCTGTGGGATTCCCTTTGAGTCTGGGGACGGTAGACCACTGAGGAAGTGTCTGTGGGATTCCCTTTGAGTCTGGGGACGGTAGACCACTGAGGAAGTGTCTGTGGGATTCCCTTTGAGTCTGGGGACGGTAGTCCACTGAGGAAGTGTCTGTGGGATTCCCTTTGAGTCTGGGGACGGTAGACCACTGAGGAAGTGTCTGTGGGATTCCCTTTGAGTCTGGGGACGGTAGACCACTGAGGAAGTGTCTGTGGGATTCCCTTTGAGTCTGGGGACGGTAGACCACTGAGGAAGTGTCTGTGGGATTCCCTTTGAGTCTGGGGACGGTAGAGGGAAGTGCCTGTCTGGATCTGCTCTGTGTCAAACACTGGGACAAACGAGTCATTCGAGTTTGGGGACAGAATTGAATGCGACACAGACTGTATGATGGATGACCACCCCTAGGTGGCATTAGCGTGCCCCAGCCCGGCTAAGAGCACTTTGTAATGGATCTGTCTTGATGGGAAAAGAACAATCCATTAGTTATACTCTACTGTACTGTACGAATGGCCCAGTGGCCACCGCTTCTGGGAAGTGAATGATTTTCCCCATTTTTTATTTTTTTATTCACTACTTCCCCACTCTGAGCTTTAGTTATTAATCTACAGTCCAAGATGTCAGTGTGTGAACATTTGGTCCAGTCACTGAGATTGCAGTGATGTTGAGTGCAGTTTATACATGTGCCAAATTATAGCACATGCAATACCTCTCAATGTTATTAGATCACCCATGTAAATTAGATCACTTTTCTTACAACAGTTGTGCTTACTCCTATGAGCAAAATGGGTGTACTGTTCGATAAGCCTTTTCTAAGTGGGGCGTCTTTTGCTAGGGGCAGCGACGGACAGGCCATAGGGAAATTCTGGCAAATTCCAGATGGGCTGGTCCAAATTGGGTTTTTATTTGGCTAATAATGGGGGGGCCTTGAGGGCTAGGGGTTTGTCATATTTAGGTGGCCTTGACAAATGATTGAATGACTCATACCATATACCATGCTGTATCAATGCTTGTTATTTTATTCCGAAGATCTCCAGCACGCCTTACAAGGAAGAGACTTGAATACAAGAAAATCATATGGAGACTATAGGAAATGGTCAAAGGTTTTTCTCGATTGAGGCTGCCACTTCAGACATAACAGAACAGTACAATCTGCACTAGACTAAACTAAATAGGTGTTCAGAGATGCAGGAACATATGCTGTACAATATATACTATCACGGTGTGAATGGACTCATTATGTAATCAGGGCAAAGTGCTATGAAATCTTCATATGCAATTACAGAAGACATGCCTCTTGATACAACACATCCAAAGCATGTAATCATTCGTCCTTTGTGCTGTGTTGCCTTGGTGTTCAGAATTCTATGGATACAGCTACATTCTGTAGAAATTGTTCAGCACCCGAATAATACATTCAGCTCAACGAGGGTACACGGTTTTAGTACATAATGGCTGCTGTGTGTGTGCGTGTTTGTGTGTGTGTGTGAGTGTGTGTGAATGGCTCAAGATGAGTATAAATTATTGGTTGAGTGTTTATGGAACACAAAGAACACATATCCCGAAATAAATAAATGTATCTCACTACAATACATTTTAATAGAAAGTTAGCGACAATAGATACGATCTTGCTACCATGGAAAGGAAAATACCTGTCTAGTGGAAAAATTACCCTGATGAACTCTTTAGTCATATCCCAGTTTACCCTGATGAACTCTTTAGTCATATCCCAGTTTACCCTGATGAACTCTTTAGTCATATCCCAGTTTACCTATTTGATTATGGCCTTGCCTACACCTAGCGACATGTTTTTTAAAATATATGAGCAAAAAATATAACATTTTATTTGGAATGGTAAGTCAGACAAAATTAAACGGGCCTATTTATATAATGAATATGATTTCGGAGTCAGAAATTATAAATATTAAAGCATTAGACCTCTCACTAACCCCATGTTCAAAAATTGCCTTTTTCCCTTTATTCAGATTACAACCTCTCACTTTCGGTTATTTGAAAATGAAATAATCTCAAAAATAACACTATTTTTAAAACAAGCCATCGAAAGTTGTTTGCTATTTCAGTTTAATCCACCAGAAAAGACAGAACAAATATGTTTTTGTAAATTATCTTTGTAAATTATATTCATAAATAGGACTGGTGGAGTTATGTCTCACATGCAGCTAACAAAAATATATGGAAATGTCTGCTCTACCCAAAATTACAACCAACTAATTGTAGCATTACCGCAAACATGGAAGAGGCAAGTGGAAGTTGGAGAAAGTAAGGAACTTGTCTGTCCCTGCATTAAAAAACCAAATTGGTTAAAGAAAATTGTGATAATATAGATTTTTGATGTACCGATTCAATGGCACATGGTTTATGAATTGATACATAAAACGATGCCGGAACTTGGAGGTATGTTGGGTCATTGTCCTGTTGAAAAACAAATGATAGTCCCACTAAGCCCAAACCAGATGGGATGGTGTATTGCTGCAGAATGCTGTGGTAGTCATGCTGGTTGTGTGCCTTGAATTCTAAATAAATAACTGACAGTGTCACCAGCAAAGCACCCCCACACCATCACACGTCCTCCTCCATGCTTCACGGTGGGAACGACACATGCAGAGATCATCCGTTCACCTACTCTGAGTCTCACAAAGACACGGAGGTTGGAAACAAAAATCTCAAATTTGGACTCATCAGACCAAAGGACAGATTTCCACCGGTCTAATGACCATTGTTCATGTTTCTTGGCCCAAACAAGTCTCTTCTTCTTATAGGTGTTTTTCAGTAGTGGTTTCTTAGCAGCAATTCGACCATGAAGGCCTGATTCACGCAGTCTCCTCTGAACAGTTGATATTGAGATGTCTGTTACTTGAACTTTATGAATTATTTATTTGGGCTGCAATATCTGAGGCTGGTAACTCTAATGAACTTATCCTCTGCAGCAGAGCTAACTCTGGGTTTTTCTTTCCTGTGGTGGTCCTCATGAGAGCCAGTTTCATCATAGCGCTTGATGGCTTTTGCGACTGCACTTTAAGAAACTTTCAAAGTTCTTGAAATTTTCCTCATTCATATCAAATCAAATCAAATCAAATTTATTTTATATAGCCCTTCTTAAATCAGCTGATATCTCAAAGTGCTGTACAGAAACCCAGCCTAAAACCCCAAACAGCAAGCAATGCAGGTGTAGAAGCACGGTGGCTAGGAAAAAATCCCTAGAAAAGCAAAAACCTAGGAAGAAACCTAGAGAGGAACCAGGCTATGAGGGGTGGCCAGTCCTCTTCTGGCTGTGCCGGGTGGAGATTATAACAGAACATGGCCAAGATGTTCAAATGTTCATAAATGACCAGCATGGTCAAATAATAATAATCACAGTAGTTGTCGAGGGTGCAGCAAGTCAGCACCTCAGGAGTAAATGTCAGTTGGCTTTTCATAGCCGATCATTAAGAGTATCTCTACCGCTCCTGCTGTCTCTAGAGAGTTGAAAACAGCAGGTCTGGGACAGGTAGAACGTCCGGTGAACAGGTCAGGCTTCCATAGCCGCAGGCAGAACAGTTGAAACTGGAGCAGCAGCACGGACAGGTGGACTGGGGACAGCAAGGAGTCATCATGCCAGGTAGTCCTGAGGCATGGTCCTAGGGCTCACGTCCTCCGAGAGAGAGAAATAAAGAGAGAAAGAGAGAATTAGAGAGAGCATACTTAAATTCACACAGGACACCGGATAAGACAGGAGAAGTACTCCAGATATAACAAACTGACCCTAGCCCCCCAACACAAACTACTGCAGCATAAATACTGGAGGCTGAGACAGGAGGGGTCAGGAGGCACTGTGGCCCCATCCGATGATACCCCCGGACAGGGCCAAACAGGAAGGATATAACCCCACCCATTTTGCCAAAGCACAGCCCCCACACCACTAGAGAGATATCTTCAACCATCAACTTACCATCCTGAGACAAGGCCAAGTATAGCACACAAAGATCTCCGCCACGGCACAAACCAAGGGGGGGCGCCAACCCAGACAGGACTGAAAGTAATGATGGACTGTCATTTCTCTTTGCTTATTTGAGCTGGTCTTGCCATAATATGGACTTGGCCTTTTACCAAATAGGGCTATACCACCCCTACCCTGTCACAACACAACTGATTGGCTCAAAAGCATTAAGAAGGAAAGAAATTCCACAAATGTAACTTTTAACAAGGCACACCTGTTAATTGAAATGCATTCCAGGTGACTACCTCATGAAGTTGGTTGAGAGAATGCCAAGGGTGTACAAAGCTGTCATCGAGGCAAAGGTTGGCAACTTTGAAGAATCTCAAATATAAAATATATTTTGCTTTGTTTAATATTTTTTGGGGTTACTACATGATTCCATACGTGTTATTTCATAGTTTGTATGTCTTCACTATTATTCTACAATGTAGAAAATAGTACAAATGAAGAAAAACCCTGGAATGAGTAGGTGTGTCCAAACTTTTGACTGGTACTGTGTATATATATGTACAGTATATATATTACAAGTAAACCTTATATTGTTCTGTTTCATAATTTCCTATTAACTGAAAGTATCCATCCTAATGTTAATCATAGATTGTAGTACTTGCCTCTAGTATGTTAGATGATGTCTGGTTGCCAATAGTAACCAAATTCAGCCAGGAACAATATTCACTTAGCCCATTGAATGGACTAGATGGAGAGGGGGAGCTCTCCGGACTGTGCTCTGTGTGAAAAGGCCTTGGGACAAACAGTGGTGGTCAGTGCTGTTTGAGATTAGGGACAACTTTTTTTTAATGCGCATTGCCTTATTTCTATAACAGCATATTGAATCACTGTCATTCGTATTCCATTCACCCAGCTCAATGTGACTTCGATAGGTTTAGGCTCCTACGTGATATTTGAATTTGTCCTATACACATCAAGAGGTTGCTACAACTTAGCCTACAAATAAAAGTTTACAACGTAGGTGCACAGGTCAAGAGACAATGACACATTCGATACCGCCTTGCACACTCTTGCCTGCATCTAGCTGATCTGGTGAGAAATCATTATTACAATCCAACTAAAACAAGAGTTTCTATTGGACCAATTCAGGTAGGTCCCTCCCTGTTTCGTTCAGGTTGCTTTCATTTATTGACAAACGTTTTGCAAAAGAATTGGCGATATTATGACACCCCTGATCACCCGCATACACAGTTCACTTTCATAGCAGCCACATACAGCATCATCACTTTGCTCATTGTATAATTCCTTCTCACATCTATGCACTATCATCTTTTTAACTTTGCTTGTGGACTTCAGTGCACAACACAACAGCTGTCTGTGACCAGGTGCAAAAATCTATACAAACCAAATCATCATACCATAACCACTAACTGCTACACAGCCTACATCGTTGTCACCAAAATAACATTATATTGTAGACAACAAAATATAACTAACATGTTACCAATCCTGTATTGAATGACTCATCCCATTTCCATGTGTACAATCATGCAGTACAGTGTACAGCTAGCAGTTGCACCATTGGCAATAAATTAATAAAACCGAACGCTTTCCTTAACTTGGAAGAGTTGCCATGTTGGATAGCCTTAGCCAGCTAGCTAGCATAAATAGCAATCCTCTCTGTTTGAGCCCGGTTGTTGAGTAGGCTAAATTAGCTGCATTAACTAAGTAAGTGAAAAGTAAACTAGGAATAAAACAAATACCATCTCTCTCTCTCTGCTGCTTCTCAATTTTTGAAGAAATGTATTTGTTCAAAACTGTTCAACTATTGTCTTTCTCTTTGAGTCAACTAATCAAATCAAATTTTATTTGTCACATACACATGGTTAGCAGATGTTAATGCGAGTGTAGCGGAATGCTTGTGCTTCTAGTTCCGACCATGCAGTAATATCTAACAAGTAATTTAACCTAACAATTTCACAACAACTACCTTATACACACAAGTGTAAAGGAATGAATAAGAAAGTGTACATACAAAAATATGAATGAGTGATGGCCGAACGGCATAGGCAAAATGCAGTAGATGGTATAGAGTACAGTATATACATATGAGATGAGTAATGTAGGGTATGTAACAATTATATAAAGTGGCATTGTTTAAAGTGGCTAGTGATACATTTATTACATCAATTTTTTCATTATTAAAGTGGCTAGAGATGAGTCAGTATGTTGCAGCAGCCACTCAATGTTAGTGATGGCTGTTTAATAGTCTGATGGCCTTGAGATAGAAGCTGTTTTTCAGTCTCTCGGTCCCCGCTACTTATGCACTGCAGTGCTAGCTAGCTGTAGCTTATGCTTTAAGTGCTAGATTCATTCTCTGATTCTTTGATTGGATGGATAACATGTCAGCTCATACTGCAAGAGCTCTGATAGGTTTGTAGGACGTCCTCCGGAAGTTGTAATAAGTGCTGTGTAAGTCTATGGAAGGGGGTTTAGAACCATGAGCCTCCTAGGTTCTGTACTGAAGTCAAGGTACCCAGAGGAGGACGGAAGCTAGCTGTCCTCCGGCTACACCATGGGTCTACCCTACAGAGTGCTGTTGAGGCTACTGTAGACCTTCATTGCAAAACAGTGTGTTTTAATCAGTTACTTGGTGACATGTTTATTTAAAAAAATTATACATTCATTATTTTTATGAAATTCACTGAGTAGGATGGTCCTTCCCTTCCTCCTCTGAGGAGCCTCCTCTGGTGGCAAATGTTGGAGTGAGAGACCAAAACAAATGAACATAAATGTAGACATTGTTACAATAACACAATGACCCTCGACTATGCACAGATCAATTGATACACCACACTCAAGAAATTTGATACAATTTATTAACTAATAAAAATTATAACTGTTTTCCTTCAAATCCAAATGCGTCATGTACCAAATGTCTTTTTGAAGGGACACTGATAGCGAGCACTTGCAATGAATGGGCATGACACCTCTGTGCATAAAAATGAATCACTATTTACCATCCTCATCATCAACGCCCTTGACCCCCTCTTCTTCTTCTTTGTCTTCTTCTTCTCCCGTCCTTTTTCTCCTCCCCATTATCTTTTTTTACCATCATGCTGAACAAAATTATCTTCAAGGTCTTATTACGCTGCTAACCTTTTAAATTTGATTACTGTATAATAAAAAAGTGCATTTGGTGCGCTTTGGCGTATTACGTAAGGTAATCCTGTACATAAATTGCAGTTCAACCAGCCTCCAGAGGACGGCGAAAATACAGTTGGGCGGACCGACCAATACGGGGCTGGAAGAAATCAGTCTGGAGTCTACCAATAACAGGTCGAGTTGCGCTCAGCTTCGACGCTACATTCTGGAGGCAGTACAGAACGAAGTCCCCATTCCGAGTAATCTCTCATAAATACAGAGAAGAAGAGAAGCTGTATGCCTATAATATAATAGGCTGCGCTGGCGATTAATTAGGTTACATGGACTCAAGAGAAAGCGAATTATTTTTGGCGTATGAATATAATTGCATAGCCTGTTAAACGGCTTGGAAACTCAGTCAGCTCTTCACTACAAATCTGACCTAGGCTACCTGTGTAGAGGGGTTTGATTTTACTCATATTCTGGAATTGGTATCATCAATAGTTTTCTCGTGTGCTTTTCTGTCGGGTTTATATTGTTTGTAGCAAACGGCTGCCGAGTGCGACTGGAATACGCGTCTGCACCGGGGATTGAATTGATACATCATAACCGACCGGAATTCAGATTGTGAATAAACAAGACATTGTCCAGGGTAACGTAACCTCACTCTACAACCCAATACATCTGGGCAAACTGAACGTGTATTTCGGTAGCAGAGAGCGATACTAAACCTGCATAATGCCTCTTGCACATCTTGCGGAGCCCTGGCCCCAAATGGAACTAATTACACTGGACTCAGAGGTAAGGACACCGGTGAAATTGCTCTTATTGTCATTCCGCATGCCATATATAGGATATCTGTAGGCTACAATTTCCCTTCTGTTAATTGGTGTACTTGGAAAGACACTTGACAATAAATACCAGGAATCAATTGTTTTTTATTGACATAATGGAACAATGTTGACTTGGTCCATGTTCAATACGAAAACGTTCTCAGGAGTTGGAAATAGAAATGCCACATGGAGCCGAAGTGATTCCATATTCTGCATGTCAGAGATGCATGTTTGTTCTACATAGAAATGTGCTATCTGAACGTTCCAAAACCTTGTCCTGCTGAATGCGCCCCAGTTGTTATTTTACATGTTTGTAAAGTTAAGGAGTGCGCTTGCTTGTTTGTTACAGTAGGTTGATACAATGTACCCATGTGTGACAATTTAGCCGAAGTGTGGCAAAATCAAATCTGCGGGGGTATCATTTTATGTAATTGATTCCATGGAGCAGTGTCCTGTGGACTCTAAAACGTGTTCAAAATACTTATTTAAATGTTCTTCTGCCATTTAGTTTAATTTGTTATCAAGTGAGTAGGCTACTCTCCCCATCCACTCTTATTCTGTTTTATTCAGTTGTTGGCATGGCTTGACATTTTCCCTTTTGATGTACAGTAGTCTAGCCTAATAGTTAATGTTCAAAGGATATTAGTTGAACTCAGCTTCTGCCTTTTTTTTAATGTCCTCAGCACCTCTTGACAGGTGGCTGCTTGCCAGGAAGTCCTCGCTGGAATTTTTACTATGGTCATGACCTTGCAACTTTTGTTGGGAAAGGCAAATTGGAGGCAAGAGTGACATGCTGTCTCAGTCACAACGCAATAAACCCGTGTTCTCTCACGCAGCAGCATTACATGTAAAACCTAGAAAGCCCATTTTCTCTATGTTCTCATACTTCTCTCTCTTTGTGATGTGATTTGGTTCAACTGGAGGAGTGTAGCTATACTACACCTGTTGGGAATGAGGTCTTCCCCAATCCCCAACAGATTGGATGGGCAGGTGAAATTATGCCTGTCTTGCCTCGTTTCCTGTCATGGGCCTTTGAATACGATGTGTTTGAAATGAGCGATCAATGTGTAGTAATGTAGAGAGATGACAAATGCCTTTAGAATACGGCACACTGAGATCTTTTCCATTGAGCTTGAGGCTGTAAGTCACAGCACAGATCTCGTTGGCACCCGGCTCCACTCCAGTCTTAGACCGACAGATGAGGCCGAGGCGGATTGATTGAGCTGTAAACTGAGAGCCCTGAGACAGACGGACATTAGGGCTGGGGTTGGATACCAGAGAGAGTTGTGGATTGATTGATTGAAGGGTTGTGGTTTTGGGTTACTATCGGTGTGGACAAGGTCAGATTCATTAACAGCTTTATGGAAATGTCAAGGTACTGACTGTCAAAGTATGAACTAGGTTCAGAATCTACCATTGGTCCACTGCTATACTTGAGCTGATAATGATGTCAGCTACTGTTGACAGCTGTCTTCAGTTCTAAATAGTAGGATGTCAAATACCCAAGCGTATTGTTGTGAACGTCTGATCTGAATTTAAATGTTATAATCAACACACTCTTAACACATCCACTCGTGAGAGAAGCTACTCTCTCTTATCAGATGACAGCTCATGAGCTGTTTGTTTCCTGTCAGTGACTCTGTGTTTTGAAACTAGAGACGGTGCGAAGGCAACAGATCCGGCCCAGGGTTTAGTCACATACCGCGACAAAGTTATCCCTCCATTCTTCCCTCTCTCTATTCCTCCCTGTCATCACGTCACCTGTTGTTCCGTTCCCTTCCCTATACTAGTCTCGTTCCATGTGCTGCCACTGGATCGCACCTGGCACACCACCAGGCTTCTTCCGGTCCCAGTTTGCTCCCTTCCTCTCCACTTTGGCCCCAACCGTTTTGACGTTTGCAAATCTGTAATGTGGAGTCTCCACCACACTGCTGCTTATAGACCAACCTATCCAGAACCTTCAGATCTGAAAACCATCGAAGGGTTATGGGAAAGCAAACATCAAAGGGTTATGGCAAAGCGGGAGGGGGATGTGCGAATTGGGATTGGCTATCCATCTGAGTCCCCCGATCCCCAAAGTGATCCGGAGATTTCCCGACAGATGCCTCGACATAGAGCAATGCCCTAGTCATAGACACTCCTTTGATCACTGATGAAGTCACTGTTATTGTTCCCCTGTACATGTGGGGCACATGATTTTTGTTTCCTGCTCATATTGCTTGAGATATTCCCTAACTGCTCTTCTCCTTCTCATATTATCATGAACCCCTTCTTCTGGTGAACATGTAATGCTTTGATATAAACGTTATATTTTTAATTTGGAGGACTTGTGACTGGAGGACATGTTTGCGATTGATGCAATCAGGTGTCTACCTCTATTACACACTAGTCATCTGTTCCCAGCAGAGCTTTTCTACCCAGGTGCAGCAGAAGGAGCTGAACATGAAAATATATTCATCAACTCTTGGCAGGACACTGCATGTTTGCTGCGGAAAAAATATTTGTTGTGAAAACCAATGCGTTTCGGCGCATGCTTTTATCAGGTATTTGGAGAGCAGAACAGAACAGAACACAACAAGCCTCTGCAAGGGATGACTGTCAGCGCTTCTGGAGATCTCCCTGTTATTACGCAAGAGGCCAGGGGTTGAGTTAATAACTGTGAGACAATGGTCCACATTCCTCTGCGCCATGCGTGGCCTGCCAGCACAGGGCACACTTTCTGAGCCACACAGGGAGGGAGGGAGGGAGAGTGGGTGTGTTCCAGACCGACTATGTTGCAGACACGCTGCACACAGCAGCTAATGGCTCAAATCACATTTTATTTGTCACATGCGTCGTGAACTAACAGTGAAATGCTTACTTACGGGCCCTTCCCAACAATGCAGAGAGAGAAAATAGAGAAATAATAAAGTAAAACAAGTAATAATACAAATAATAGATACACAATGAGTAACTGTAACTTGTCTATATACTAGAGGTACCAGTATCAAGTCTGTGTGCAGGGGTACGCGATAATTGAGGTAGATATGTACATATAACTAGGAATAAATGGACAGATAGTTAGCAGCAGCATATGTGATGAGTCAAAGTAAGTTTAGTTTGGTGCATCGCTTCCGCTTGCCATGGTAGCAGAGAGAACAGTATGACTTAGGTGGCTATTTTTAGGGGACTTCTTCTGACACTGCCTGGAATAGAGGTCCGGGATGGTAGGGAGCTCGGCTCCAGTGATGTACTGGGCCATATGCACTACCCTCTGTAGTGCCTTGTGGTCAGTTGCCAAGCAGTTGCCATACCAAGGCGCTGATGCAGCTAGTCAAGATGCTCTCAGTGGTACAGCTGTAGAATGTTTTGAGGATCTGAGGGCCCATACCCAATATTTTCAGCGTCCGGAGGGGGAAGAGTCGATCCATCTTCATGACTTGGTTAGTGTGTTTGAACCATGATAGATCCTTAGTGATCTGGACACTGAACTTGAAGCTCTCGATCCGCTCCACTACAGCCCTGTGGATGGGGGCGTGCACGGCCCTCCGTTTCTTGTAGTCCACGATCAGCTCTTTTGTCTTGCTGACTTTTGACAGAGATGTTGTCCTGGCACCACACTGCCAGGTCACTTACCGCCTTGTCAGTGATCAGACCTACTACCGCTGTGTTGTCGGCAAACTTAATGATGGTGTTGTAGTCGTGCGCGGCCAAGGCTGTGCGCTCTACAGAGCTACAGCCATTATGTAAGCAGATTGGGTGTGTTCCAGACCTACTATAATGCAATGGCGCTGCACGCTGGCGTTGTGGGATCTGGAAGGTGACTGCAATGTAGTCATCTTGAAACACATCCAGAGAAGGGACTTTTGGCTTACCTTCAGCTGATCTGGGTGTGACCTGTGGAACAAACACCACCTGGATGAGATGACTTACTGGTTGCCATAGGCGCATGTGATAACACAGCCTGAAGCTAGTTTCACACTGGCAGATATGAGGTCGCTTTCATTGTTCCGTCACAGCTGCAGGTAGGTGCGGCAGGTAGCCTAGTGGTTAGAGTGTCAGAGGGCCAGTAACCAAAAGGTTGCTAGATTGAATCCCCAAGCTGACGCAATGGTAAAAATGTGTCGTTCTGCCTCTGAGCAAGGCAGTTGCCCGGTAGGCCGTCATTGTAAATAAGAATTTGTTCTTAACTGACTTGCCTAGTTAAATAAAAATAGCTACATTACCGTTCAAAAGTTTGTGGTCACTTAGAAATGTCCTTGTTTTTGAAAGAAAAGGCAAAAAAAATGCCTAGAAGGCCAGCATCCCGGAGTCGCCACTTCACTGTTGACGTTGAAACTGGTGTTTTGCGTGTACTATTTAATGTAGCTGCCAGTTGAGGACTTGTGAGGTGTCTGTTTCTCAAACTAGACACTAATGTACTTGTTCTCTTGCTCAGTTGTGCACCGGGGCCTCCCACTCCTCTTTCTATTATGGTTAGAGCCAGTTTGCGCTGTTCTGTGAAAGGAGTAGTACACAGCGTTGTACCAGCTCTTCAGTTTCTTGGCAATTTCTCGCATGGAATAAATTTCATCTCTCAGAACAAGAATAGACTGACGAGTTTCAGAAGAAAGGTCTTTGTTTCTGGCCATTTTGAGCCTGTAATCGAACCCACATATACTGATGCTCCAGATACTAAACTAGTCTAAAGAAGGCCAGTTTTATTGCTTCTTTAATCAGAACAACAGTGTTCAGCTGTGCTAACATAATTGCAAAATGGTTTTCTAATGATCATTTAGCCTTTTAAAATGATAAACTTGGATTAGCTAACACAACGTGCCATTGGAACACAGGTGTGATGGTTGCAGATAATGGGCCTCTGAACGCCTACGTAGATATTCTGTAAATCAGACGTTTCCAGCTACAATAGTCATTTACAACATTAACAATGTCTACACTGTTTCTGATCAATTTGACATTATTTTAATGGGCAAAAAAATTTGCTTTTCTTTCAAAAATGAGGACATTTCTAAGTGACCCCAAACTTTTGAACGGTAGTGTATGCTAAATTCTAGCTTTTTCTAAGTAAAGCTAGGCTTATGAATTAAAGATGGTCAATGCTGCAGCATTTTAGTTTGAAGTACAGTATTTGCACTATGAATGAAGCAATAGATGTTGTTTTTTGTGTGTAAGGGAGAGATTACCAGTTGCTTGGTTTTCAGGGTGGTGCTGCTGCTATAATCATAGCTGTTACACTGAAGTTATATTTTAACAACGCCATGAGTTCTTCAAGGCTGTTTACATTGCATGAATTATAGATGTCTTTTGAGTAACCTAGTTGTGTCACATGGCTGGCTGCAAGATATGTGCGTAGGGCGACGGCAAAATATAATTTATGACGGGATTTGATGTTTCTGAATAATGAAAGTTCAAAAAATGCATTATGGGTAGTGCATCACCCTAGGATAGCAGCACATTAATTCTAAGTGGTTTTAATGGGCTTTCTCCATTCTGGTTGCTTTATACTGTTCAATGAAAAATACTGTTTCTGCACAAAACTGACAGTGAAGTCGTCCTATTTGTAGGACACCTCGTTAAAATCCTATTTTGTAGCCTCTAACTGGTTTCTATTTGCATATTTGTTAAATTCCAGCATTGTCATACATTTCTTCTTTTGAGTCATTTACTAAATGATATAACAAATCAAACATTAAAATACCTTACAGCAGTTCACTGTTCACCTGTTGTATTTGGCTGATGTGATAAATACAGTTTGATTTGAATACCATTAGTGAAGGTACAGTGAAAATCCACATCAGTGGATCAATACCTGTAGCTACATTATATAGTAAAATACCATGTACCACTCAGCCCTTCGTGTGTGTGTACAGAAATATATATCAGGGATCATCAACTAGATTATATATATCTCATTATTGAGCGGATGGTCAGGGGGTCGGTACATCATTACAGATACTTTGTAGACTGCAACTTGACCGCAAGAAGGACAAACGGATATAACATTTGACTAAAACTTGCTTACATTTGTACACGATCACAATTATTCATGAGAGTACTTCGGAACAGATTTCCAAAATAAAAATCACTTGGAATCTGATTCACTGGTGTCTCTATTTTAAAAAAATTATTACGTTTGGGAGGGGGCAAATTTGTCCTGTGGGATGCCATTTGGGGAGCCCTGATGTACATTTTGAACCTGTGTGTAATTGTATGTGTGAGGGTGTAATTTTAAAGTGTGTGTGTGTTTTTACTCTGGTTGAAATCTCAGGGGAGAGCGTGGTTAACAGTGCCACTTGGATCAGCCATGCAGGGCTAATTAGGCCGAAATGTGTGGAGCAGGATCTTCCACATTCCAGGGCCAACCTCTGCTGAAGACCCAGGGATTATGACTACAGTAGTGAGAACTTTATGTGAGGGGGGAGGGGATAAGGAAGGTAGAGTAGGGATGAAGTGTGTAAAATAGAGGGGAAGTCTACACAGAGGTTAGGGAAACACTCCGGAACCGGATGACCAGTTGGTTTCCTCCTCAGAGCCTCTTTTTTAAAAAAAAACATTTTATTTTGTTTGTGCGTTAACCCCTCCTTTTATGATTCATTGTTGGTTTGTGTTTCCTTGTTAGGCCAGTGTTTCACAACTATCTTTTGAGTTTTAGTTTATTAAAGGGGTAGTTCACCTGTAATTTTGAGGTGATTTTAGGTGGAACATTTGGAACATACTAAAAATGCCTTTACTACCCCCATGGATGTAAACCTTGTGATGTCACTGCCTGGAATAGCATTGTGGGTGATGTCACTTGAACTATCCCTTTTAACAACTGCAGTCAGTAACCACTTTACCATCCACATTTGTTTCTCATGCTAGTAAAGTCATACCGTATGGAGGAAAACATTTTAAAACACGACAGCTGTTATGGCAACGACAATTATTTAAATGCTGACAGAATTTTGTTTGTTCGGTTATGGTAGGATCCTTTTGTGTCGGTTAAATTTAAGTATGCAAGATATGGCAGTGGAAATGCTTTTATGAGCAAATATTTATATAATAGCCACCATATATCAAAGTAAACTTGATGCTCCTTTCCAACAAATATCAAGGGTCTTATTCTGGTGACATGATGATCGATCCTTGTCTAACGTTTGACTTATCCATAATAATCTCATGTAGATTACACTATCCAGTGACTGCACAGCCTACCCGTACTGCGAACCGTTGGCTAGAGAGCACGTGCCAAGACCAGAGTAGTTATATTTGCTGTTTAACACAACAGTTTTTGTGACACAACTATTGGTAGAGTTTAACTGCGATGGAAACAACACTTTTTATATTTTTATTCGGTACATGAAAACTTAAGCGAAAAGAGTCAATTTTGTGTGCCCTACGTCATCTCACACTGATTTTTATCTGTAGTGAGTCAGTTTTGTGGAAATGCACCACAGGTCGAAAAAAATCTCATGAAAAATCTGTCACAAAACTGGATGAAAACACCATCTCGGTTTTTAAGTATTTAAAAAAATAAACAAACATTGATCTTCCTTTTGCACTCTCATAAAACCTCAGGCTGTGTTTGAGAAGCTCATTGTGTTTCCTAGACCTGATAGCCTAACAAGTTCTCTCTGGTGAGGGTGTGCCCTGAAAGCATTCTCTGATTTACGATAATCCTGCTTTCCTTTTGCACTCTTGATTTGTAGCAGAGGCCGCTGCAGTAATGTCTCACTCTTGGTCCTTTTTGGCTGTGTTTACACATGCAGCCCAGTTCTTACATTTTGCCTAATTAATGAGCTGATCTGATTCATCAAAAGACCAATTAGTGGAAAAAGATCAGAATTGGGCAATCTGTATAAATGCAGCCTTTGAGACTGCAACTTAACATTTCCATGGCAAGTTAATTTGTCACCCAACAGACCTATCGATCTGTGAGGAGATAACTATTGTGGACAATCTTAGGGAGTGGGGGTTACGTCCACGGTTTCTCCGTTTAGTAAAGATCTTTCTCTGCCCTCAGACCAAGGGCAGTGCCTCAGATAAGCCATTTTCCCACTCTCTTTCTTCTTTATCACAACTCGAGGCTAATCAATAACCTGGTTGGCTCTGCTCTGTGTGTGTGTGTGTGTGTGTGTGTGTGTTAGAAGAAAATAACTGTATTGTCGTCAGGGGAGAGGAGTAGGAGAGGATTGTGACTTCAGGTTCGCGCCTCTCCATAATGACATGCCTGTGGGGAGGGGGTGGCTCGGTCAGTGTTGGAGCCTCAAGCCCGAACCTCTCCCATTTGTCTTTGACTGTTTTTTTGTTGCTGTTTTTTCAAATGCAATATTTAACAAAGTCTCTATTTTGACTGCTATGGTAGGAGAGAGAGTATTTTTTTTTTGTGTGTGTTTCTGTCAAAGCAAGAATGTGAATTTGAGTGTGTTCTTAGGAATAAGTTTACAGAATGCTTCAGACCAAACAAATCATATTTAGTTCTTTGTGAAAACAGAGATTGAACATCTCTAGAGATAATGGCCCGTGGCAGTTTAATAATGGCCCGTGGCAGTTTAATAATGGCCCGTGGCAGTTTAATAATGGCCCGTGGCAGTTTAATAATGGCCCGTGGCAGTTTAATAATGGCCTGTGGTAGCTGGATATTGCACTACAATGTACTGTGGTACCAAACTGTCTGCTAAGGCCTTGGGTGAAACATTTTGTCAATTATACTTTATCATCCAATGTTCTCAACCCAGCAACCTGGAGTCTTTATGTACAGTAACTGTTGGTTATTCAAATGAATCAGGCTGCCTAATCATCATCATCATCATGGCTTTAATGGCAGTTTGATTTCAATGGAAAGTGGCCAGCCTGTCATGTAATGGTCTTCCAAATGCCTTGATTCTCTTTTCATCATGACATTTAAAGAGTGTCTGCTCTTGTGAAACTACACGGCAATTATGTCATCTGGTGCTTTAGCCTCTGGTCCATTCTGTGTATGCTGGGAAATAACGTGCAGACTGGCTGATAACAAATGGATGTTCTCTTTTGAAGGGCTCTTAACAATGCTTCAGCTAGATGCATTGTTGGAGGATAACTGTGGTTGGCCATTTCAACAGGTGAAACCCACTGGGTCTGTCAGCTTAGGAACAAAGTAGCATAATGAGTAGGGATGCTCTAGGTTGCTATGGTTCCCACCCACACATACAATCTCGCACACAGCAAACATCTTGGCACTGAAACCGTGTTCTCTCGTTTTATTTTCAGAATGGGCAAAGCGTCACGGAGGATGGGGTCCCACCTGCTGGTCACAAGGTAAGAGGCGTCTTCTGATCACATGTTCGCCAAATAAACTATGCAATGCTGAAACAATTTGAAAAGGTGCCTTTGGGAAGAGCTATTTTCCTCTGCCATCATTTTATGGGAAGTGTGAACAGGAAGAAGACTATTGCCTCGCAAATAATGGAAATCTACTGATTCGACTCAAATACAGCAATGAAGATGGGGACTGATAAGCTATAAGACCACATTGTTTTCTGTATTTTGGCTTTTCTTTATTTTTTTATTTACCCATTTTCCTAACTAGGAAAATCCTCAATGATGTGTGTGTGCAGTGGCATTGGAAACCCTAAGCGACAATCAACTGACAATGTGTTGTCAGGATGACCGACTGGGTGGTGTTGGCCAATATTGTGCTGTCAGGATGACCGACTGGGTGGCGTTGGCCAATATTGTGCTGTCTGGATGACCGACTGGGTGGTGTTGGCCAATATTGTGCTGTCAGGATGACAGACTGGGTGGTGTTGGCCAATATTGTGCTGTCAGGATGACCGACTGGGTGGTGTTGGCCAATATTGTGCTGTCAGGATGACAGACTGGGTGGTGTTGGCCAATATTGTGCTGTCAGGATGACAGACTGCGTGGTGTTGGCCAAAATTGTGCTGTCAGGATGACCGACTGGGTGGTGTTGGCCAATATTGTGCTGTCAGGATGACAGACTGGGTGGTGTTGGCCAATATTGTGCTGTCAGGATGACAGACTTTTTTTTTTTAGATGAGGATATGGATCTAGATCGAAGTGATTGGTCAAAAGTATGCTTTATCTGAACAAGAATATAAACGCAGCAATTTCAACGATTGTACAGAGTTACAGTTCATAAGAGGAAATCAGTCAATTGAAATAAATTCATCAGGCTCTAATCTATGGATTTCACATGACTGGGCAGGGGCACAGCCATGGGTGGGCCTGGTAGGGCATAGGCACACCCACTGGGGAGCCAGGCCCAGCCAATCAGAATGAGCTTTTCCCCACAAAAGGGCTTTATTACAGACGGAAACACTCCTCAGTTTCATCAGCTGTCCGGGTGGCTGGTCTCAGACGATCCCACAGGTGAAGAAGCCGGATGTGGAGGTCCTGGGCTGGCATGGTTACCCAGGGTCTGCGGTTGTGAGGTCGGTTGGAGGTACTACCAAATTCTCTAAAATGACATTGGAGACAGCTTATGGTAGATGAATGAACATTAATTTCTCTGCCAACAGCTCTGGTGGACATTCCTGTAGTCAGCAAGCCAACTGTACGCTCCCTCAACTTTAGACATCTGTGGTATTGTGATGTGTGACAAAACTGCACATTTTTGTGTTTTTATTGTCCCAAGCAGAAGGTGCACCTGTGTGATCATGCAGTTTAATCAACTTGTTGATATGTCACACCTGTCAGGTGGATGGATTATCTTGGTAAAGGAGAAATGCTCACGACCAGGGATGTAAACAAATTTGTGAACAATCTGAGAGAAATAATTATTTTGTGCTTATTTTTTGTCCCTCTGTGGTACTCCAATTGATTGGGCAATTGATTGGGCATGATTTGGAAAGGCACACAGCTGTCTATATAAGGTCCCACAGTTGACCATGCATGTCAGAGCAAAAACCAAGCCCATGAGGTCGAAGGAATTGTCCGTAGAGCTCGGGAGACAGGATTGTGCTGAGGCACAGGGGAAGTGTACCAAAAAATGTCTGCAGCATTGAAGGGCCCCAAGAACACAGTCGCCTCCATCCTTAAATGGAAGAAGTTTTGAACCACCAAAACTCTTCCTAGAGCTGGCCGTGCGGCCAAACTGAGCAATCGGGAGAGCAGGGCCTTGGTCAGGGAGTTGACCAAGAACCCGATGGTCACTCTGACAGAGCTCCAGAGTTCCTCTGTGGAGATGTGAGAACCTTCCAGATGGACAACCATCTTTGCAGCACTCCACCAATCAGGCCTTTATGGTAGAATGGCCAGATGGAAGCCACTCCTTGGTTATAAAGTCACAGGACGTCCCGCTTGGAGTTTGCCAAAAAGCACCTAAAGACTCTGACAATGAGAAACAAGATTCTCAGGTCTGATGAAACCAAGATTGAACTCTTTGGCCTGAATGCCAAGCGTCACGTCTGGAGGAAACCTGGCACCATCCGTACGGTGAAGCATGGTGGAGGCAGCATCATACTGTGGGGATGTTTTTCAGTGGCAGGGACTGGGAGACTAGCAGGATCGAGGGAAAGATGAATGGAGCAAAGTTCAGAGAAATCCGTGATGAAAAACTGCTCAGGACCTCAGACTGGGGCGAAGGTTCACCTTCCAACAGGACAACGACCCTAAGCACACAGCCAAGACAACGCAGAAGTGGCTTCGGGACAATTCTCTGAATGTCCTTGAGTGGCGCAGCCAGAGCCTGGACTTGAACCAGATCGAACATCTCTGGAGAGACCGGAAAATAGCTGTGCAGCGACACTCTCCATCCAACCTGACAGCTTGAGAGTATCTGCAGAGAAGAATGGGAGAAACCCAAATACAGGTGACAAGCTTGTAGCATCATACCCAAGAAAGCTGTATTTTCTTTATTTTTTATAGATTTGCAAAACGTTCTCAACCTGTTTTTGTTTTGTCATTATGGGGTATTGTGTGTAGATTGCTGAGGATTTTTAACTCTACATACAGTGCATTTGGAAAGAATTCAGACCCCTTTTTCCACATTTTGTTACGTTACAGCCTTATTCTAAAATGGGGGGGGGAAAACGATTTATTCCAATCTACACACAATACCCTATAATGACTTAGCAAAAACAGGTTTTTAGTTAATTATTCAGACCTGTTGCTATGAGACTGGAAATTGAGCTCAGGTGCACTTAGCTGCATGGTGACACCTTACAACTAATTGGCTCTCCTTTTCTCCCCCAGCCTGTTATGTGAAACAAACAGCACAGAGGAAAGGTGGGCAGGCATCTGGTGTTGCTCACTGGGCTAAAGCATGACTCGTTGTTGGTCTACAATGTGGACAGGCTCCTGAACAGCTTCTATCCCCAAGCCAAAATTCTACTAAATAGTCCGTACGGCCATTCGGTTAGCTATCTGAGTTGACCCTTGAGTTTTACACACACTCGTGCACACTGAAACTCCAACATGCACACACATTTCTACTGACTACGCACGCACACACACATACAATCATCATTTTATGTTGCTGCTACTCTGTTTATCATATATCCTGATGCCTAGTCATCTTATCCCTATACATATCTACCTCTATCACTCCAGTATGCTTGCACATTTTAACCATGGTTTTGGAACTGACCGTGTATGTATATGTATGTATATGAGCTTCTTACTTTTTTGTCTTCCTCTTATTTGTACTCCCTTATTTTTTTGTACTATATTGATTACTGCCTTATTGGGTTTGGAGCAAGCAAGAAAGGCATTTCAGTAAATGTGGCATTTAACACTGAAACGTTCATTTTTGGCTTTGGAGAAGTAAGGCTCAGAGCCTGTAAACATGGACATGGTGTTCTGATAGTTGAAAGTGGAATACATGGAAACATGCAAGCGTTCATTTAGATTTATTATTTAGTGTTTTTCATCAACAGAACACTAAATTATGGAATTTTTTGTGGAAGAATGGGGTTGCATCCCTCCAATAGACACTTGTATAATCTATGCCAAGGTGAATTGAAGCCGTTCTGGTGGCTCAATGCCCTATTAAGAAACTTTATGTTGGTGTTTCTTTTATTTTGGCAGTTCTGTACATTGTTGTAAAATCCCTCCTCCTCTCTAGATCAGTGCTTTCTCACCCAGGACCTCCTCTCTAGAGCAGTGCTTTCTCACCCAGGACCTCCTCTCTAGATCAGTGCTTTCTCACCCAGGACCTCCTCTCTAGAGCAGTGCTTTCTCACCCAGGACCTTAACAACATCTCTATATGGAGGTTGATGTTGCATGTAGCCAATTTGTTGGCTGGCTAAGAATGGGCATGTAAAGTAACTCGGAAGTAGAGCCTGTTTTTTATTATTATTCTTTTTTTACTTTCCATATCTGACCAGGAAGAACTCCAGGTCTGGATGAGGGGTCAGGAAGTACTCCTGGTCTGGACGAGGGTACTGTCCTCTCTCTGACTTGTGCTGAAGAAGCTTTGGAAGGATTTCAAATGTCGCTTTCTCCTCTTATCCCCATAGCCCTGTAATTTACATTTGTTTCTAAGGAGTTTGTATTCTACATTTTACATTTTTAGTTATTTAGCAGACACACTTATCAAGAGCAACTTAGTTAGGGCATTCATCTTAAGATTGATATGTAATTGTCCCACATAGCTGTCATAGTAAGTACATTTTTCCTCAAAGTAGTTATCAGCTGGGTCAGAGCTGGTAAGAGGGGGTTGCAAGGGCCAGAGTGTTGTGGGAATATTTAAGAATTGGTGTAGGGTTTGAGTATAGCCTGAAGGTAGGGAGGGGCAGTTCCTCTTGCTACTCCATAGGCAAGTACCATGGTCTTGTAGTGGATGCGAGCTTCGACTGGAAGCCAAGCCAGTGGAGTGAGTGGAGGAGCGGGGTGACATGGGAAGACTTGAAGGTTGAACACCAGGTGGGCTGCAGCATTCTGGGTAAGTTGTTTATGTTAGGTAGGGTCATATTCTACTGATGTTGTAGAGCATGAATCTGCAGGAGTGAGTAACTGCTTTGATGTTTGCAGAGAATAACAGGATGTTGTCTGCGTCATGCCAAGGTTCTTTGCACTCTGTGAGGGGGACACCGTGGAGTTGTCAACCGCGATGGAGAGGTCTTGGAGTGGGCAGGCCTCCCCCGGGAGGAAGAGCAGCGCGGTCTTGTTGCGCTTGAGGTGGTAGGCCGACATCCAAGCGGCGATATCTGCCAGGCACCCAGAGATGCGTGTTGCCACCTGGGTGTCAAAAGGGGGTTAAGGAGAAAAGTAGAGTTTCCTCTGCATAGCAATGATGGGAGAGACCATGTGAGAATTTGACGGAGTCGACTGACTTGGTGTATAGAAAGGAAAAGGACTGAAACTGAGCCCTGGGGAACACCAGTAATGAGAGTACGTGGTGCAGACACAGATCCTCTCCACATCACCTGGGAGGAGCGGCCTGCCAGGTAGGATGCAATCCAAGTGTGTGCAGAGCCTGAGACGCCCAGCCCTGAGCGGGTGGAAAAGAGGATCTGATGGTTGTGTCGAAGGCAGCGGATAGATCTAGGAGCATGAGGAGAGTGAGTCACCTTTGGCAGTGCGGAGAGCCCCTGTGACACTGAGAAGAGCAGTCTCGGTTCAGTGAACTGTCTTGCAGCCTGACTGGTAAAAAAAATAATTAAAATTGCCATTTAGCAGACGCTTTTATCCAAAGCGACTTAGTCATGTCGTGCATACATTTTACGTATTGATGGTCATGGGAATCGAACCCACTACCCTGGCGTTCCAAGTGCCATGATTTGCCAACTGGGCTACAGAAGATGGTTCTGAGAGTGACCATGAGAGAGTTGGTCAAAGAGGGCACTTAAGTGTTTTGGAAGTCAAAGAAAGAAGGGATACCAATCTGTAGTTTGTCTGAGGGGAGCGACTGGCCATTTTGAAGTCAGAGGGGACACAGCCAGTGGTCAGGGATGAGTTGATGAGGAATGGGAGGTCTCCAGAGATGGTCTGTAGAAGGGAGGAGGAGATGGGATCAAGCAGGCAGGTTGTCGGGCGGCTGGACGTCAAATTACACCAACACTTCTAATCAAATTGTAGCACAATACAGGCAATTAAGACGTAATAACATCTAATGGGAGATTTGGGAAATCTCCTTCAGACAGCTGTAATGTGCTCTGAGCCCTATCTGAGCAGCAAATTATATTACTTAGCAATTTTCACTGTAGCAATAACGCTACAGTGCCACTGTGTAGGTATAGAACTACTGTTTCAAGCCAGCCTCGCCGGTTTCTCCCTGGTATCATCGTCCTTGCGGGGATGTTTCTGTAGGAAAGTTTTATCAATCACCTCCAGGGCTTAGTTTGAAGGGGTGTGAAGTGAACCGGAGTCATTCATTTCTGTGCCTGAAGAGTGAGCGTTGTGAAATTGGGTTGGAAGTGTTGATGGTGTAATTTGACGTAAAGTTGGCAGATGTTGTCTGCATATAAAATAAATGTATTTTGAATTTGTGTTAATTTGGTATTTTATTTCACGAAGGCAACAATTTCCTTTCTTTTGTAAAAATACAATTTTAAACACCGCTGCACTGAAAAGGAGCTCTGTGCAAAAGGAATCCTAGTGAGTGATTCTACTGTTAGGCTGCACAGTTGGTCGGTTACTTGGCATGGCTGGCTTTGTTGTCATGGTTGCTTGGCATGACTGGCTTTGTTGTCATGACATTCAATAAGACTGTGCCAACGAAAACCGAGGCTGTGGTGAAGAAAGCTCATAATTCAATTATTCAGGATTTATATTTTTTAGGTAAATGGCACATTTGGGGAAAGGCTGCTGTTGCCTCAGTCATTTCAAAGAATAAAGAAAACAGCCACTTTAATAATTTTCTGTATTTTATTCCATAAAGGCGTAAGTGGTGATTACTATTGATAGAACAATGGGGCTTTGCAGAAGAGCTGTCAGTCAGAGGAGGACTGTTGCATGATACAAATACACACCTACAAACACCCCCCCCACTGAGAGAGAGTCATGAAAAAACACTTATCTGAGACAAGGCAGCTGTTAATAATGTCACCGTGTCTGGCTGGCACGGTTTATACCGTGCCAGCTAGATGTTTATACGTTCTATAAAGAACTGCCGTCATGTGGGTTAAAAATGAACCTATCAACCATTGTGTTTAAATTTGCGATTAGGTTTTGCTAGATTTTATTTTTTACTTGTGGGGCAGGTTTCCCGTACAGATTAAGCATAGTCTTGGACTAAAAAATGACCAGTGTGCATGCTTTTTAAAGTTCAGGACTAAATGTAATCTGTCAGGGTGACCCCTGAGGTTTCCCCTGATGTTTGTACTGGATGATTCCTCATGAAACTAGAACAGAACAAGTCTATGATTTGGGGGATTTTCATACAATTTTTTTTCATAGAAGGGTCCTTTTTGGAGGAAGGATTGTTGACATTTGTTATTTGTCTCTTAAAGCATAATTGAGAAATAATTAGTTGAAGTTGGAATATTTGACATTTTGGCTTTACAAATTGGTGGCCTTAATGCTTGCTCAGTATTATGACTAGTATTTAGATTTTCAATAACAATTTTCTTACATTAATTTATTAATCTAGAAAAATAAAATGTGAGATTTAGCAAATTGTTTCTATATTGTTAAACAATGTACTCTAGGGTCATATCAGAGTTCCGTGGTGGGATCTCCGCTCGTTTTTTAAAAGTTATGGCCCATTTTAAAAGATACATTTTCATAGTAGGCAATGGAACAAATCACAGCCCACCTTTTACTTGTATCATTGCACATCCTGCAAATCACCAGCAGAGGTTGACCATTCTTGAATCCGAAAAGCAATTGGTCTTAATTTTACAATATATAGTGCATTCGTAAAGTATTCAGACCCCTTCCCTTTTTCCACATTTTGTTAAGTTACAGCCTTATTCTAAAATGGATTAAATGAAATGCTTTCCTCATCAATCTACACACAATACCCCATAATGACAAAGCAAAAAAGTTTTTAATTTGAGCAAATGTATACAAAAAAATCAAGATATGTTATTTACAAAAGTTTTCAGACCCTCTACTATGAGAATCGAAATTGAGCTCCGGTGCATCCTGTTGCCATTGATCATCCTTGATGTTTCAGCAACTTGATTGGAGTCCACCGGTGGTAAATTTTTTAATTGATTGGACATGATTTAGAAAGGCACACACCTGTCTATATAAGGTCCCACAATTGACAGTGCATTTCCAAATCATGCAAAAACCAAGCGATGAGGTCGAAGGAATTGTCTGTAGAGCTCCGAGACAGGACTGTGTCGAGGCACAGATCTGGGGAAGGGTACCAAAGCATTTCTGCAGCAGTGAAGGTCCCCAAGAACACAATGGCCTCCATCATTCTTAAATGGAAGAAGTTTGGAACCACCAAGACTCTTCCTAGAGCTGGCCGCCCAGCCAAACTGAGCAATCGGGGGAGAAGGGTCTTGGTCAGGGAGGTGACCAAGAACCCAATGGTCACTCTGACAGAGCTCCAGAGTTCCTCTGTGGAGATGGGAGAACCTTCCAGATGGACAACCATCTCTGCAGCATTCTACCAATCAGGCCTTTGTTAGTGGCTAGACGGAAGCCACTCCTCCAGTAAAAGGCACATGACAGCCCGCTTGGAGTTTGCCAAAAGGCACCTAAAGGACTCTCAGACCATGAAAAACAAGATTCTCTGGCCTGATGAAACCAAGATTGAAGTCTTTGGTCTGAATGCCAAGCATCAGGTCTGGAGGAAACCTGGCACCATCCTAGATCCTTGATGAAAACCTGCTCAGGAACAGAGACTGGGGTGACGGTTCACCTTCCAACAGGACAACAACTTTAAGCACACAGTGGCTTCGGGACAAGTCTCTGAATGTCCTTGAGTGGCCCGGACTTGAACTCGATTGGAACATCTCTGGAGAGACCTGAAAATAACTGTGCAGCGACGCTCCCCATCCAAACTGACAGAGCTTGAAAGGCTCTGCAGAGAAGAATGGGAGAAACTCTCAAAATAAAGGCGTGCCAAGCTTATAGCGTTTTATTATTTTTAATACATTTGCAAACATTTCTAAAAACCTGTTTTTTGCTTTGTCATTATGGGATATTGTGTGTAGATTGGGGGAGGGGGGGATTTAATACATTTTAGAATAAGACTGTAACGTAACAATGTAGGAAAGGTAACGGGGTCTGAATACTTTCTGAATACACTGTATAGCAAATTTAGACTGCCACTGTCCCATCTAGTGGAAATCGCTCAGCTCTGCATCCAGGACAAGATTCATCCCGATTAAACCTTAACCTGTGTCTGACATATAGTCACCAGTCACACCTTTCGGCCCTAGAGGCAGATGAGGGGCTTTGGGCTAGTAATGCTTTTTTCCATTGGTGTCAATGAGATTAGTAAAGTTACTAATGTGGCATAATGGGCTTTTGGTTTCGTTTAGTGCTGCTCTGGGCTATGTTTTTAACGCTCGACTGCCTGCTGCACTTTTTAAGAAGAGCAGGGCCTGTTTATTTATTTATATATTTTACATCACTTTCCTCCAGTCGACAGCCATTTGAGGTCACACAACCTCTCGACGCACATGGGCCGGGGCGTAATGTCATCAATATTCCACCATTTTCCAGGCAAAACCGTGTGTGAAGTAACTAATTATTCCCTCTCACAAATGCATGTCTTTGTTTAGACATAAAGTGTGTGTGCACCCCTTCTGGATGCCTCTCAACATTGAGATGGAATCACAACCAACTCTTTTGGATTCTTTCGTGTTGAATCGTCTTCATCAGGTTTAGCATCTGCTATCGATCCACATTGTGTGTGTGTGTGTGTGTCGGTCATGTTTGTCCTATGGGTGCTCTGTATTGAGCCATTCCAATTGAGGGTTTTAAGTATTGACCAGTATGATGGGTTGATTGTGTGTAGGTGAGGTATTGGCGATGGACCTCTGTGTGAGGGGGGGGGCGCATGTTGATGGATGTTAACCCTGGAAATAATGCAGGCCTCCATTCATACTGGAAGTCCCCAGTCAGCAGTGTGTGTGTATTCATTCATATTCATGGCGTAGGCATGGCAACTGCTCATTCCCCCCCCAATCAGGCCCCTATGCTCTTAGCGTGTGCTAATGTGTGCACGCACACACACACACACTCATCCTGTCAGCAGCTCACTTCTGAATATAACTGTCATTTATTCTGCTCCACCTGACCTAAACAATGAAGAGGCAGGAACTATGCCTGGGGGCACATCAACTCAACAGTAGAAGGGGTCAAAGGTCAGATTCGAAATGAACAACACAATACCTGTCGAATAATTAAAGCTGACCTATACCTGGCATTTCGACTATTGACTGCCCGGTTTAGATGACAGCGTTTTCCACCAGGGCATCAGCTCTGGTTTGAGAGCCATTGGATGCTGGACTTGTAAATTGCACCAGGATTTCACGTCACTCTTGTCCATGGCAATGAAACTTCCAAACACCTGTTTCTTGCGGTTTAATTAATCTCGTAATTTGGCCACTTTTTATTTTTTATTTTTATTTTTTTGTCTCTGGTGGATGTCAACCTCTTGGTTTGAATTTCACATCTTCAAAGTCTTCTTGTGTCCAACCTGTCGGTGCTCCCCCAATATACCTGTAACTAAGGGACAGTAGAGGACAAGAAGATTGACTATAGTTTATCAACAAACATGGCTTTTCCTATGAAAAGCAATGCCGGGGTTCAAGCTGTGGCCCCACTGTGTCACCATCAGGAAAAATTGAGACATCACTCTAGGATGAGCTATTTCTTCTGTACACCTTACCACACTTGGCAAATATCAGAATTCAACCACATCATGCAAAATACTTTAGCTGAATTTAACTTTTTCATTGATATTGACTACTTTAAACATGTTCTTCTCCTGAACCGCTGGACCGAATTTGCTATATAGCATTTATGGACGCTACTCTTTAAACACAACATTTTCCAAGAGTCTAGCTAAAACAACATGGTTATAAGCTTACATAAATGTATTTCCTGTCCAACAGTGCTATCACGCTGCCATGCTCTACAGGTTACCTAGACTCACCTCCCTGAGCGTGTGTGCCAAATTTCATGACTCTTGAGACAAACCGCTGGCGATATGAACATGTGCCGGTTATAGTGCCACCTTGTGGTCGATCTGAATGTGCTTGCATATGTCCAGTCTTGACAGTGTTTGGAACATGTGCACCAAGTTTTGTTATAATATGAATATCCATGTCTGATCTAAATTAATTTGTGCCAGACCATGCCCACGTAAATGTTTGTTGGTCAGTAGCGGCCATGTCTGACATACTAGCCTAGAAAATGTTGCGTTGGGAGACATTGGACCATAGATTCCATGTATTAAGTTTTATGCAGATCGGTCATTCAGTGCCAGAGGAGTAGTGGTTTCTCAGAAATGTCTAAATGGCGGAAAGTCCGTCATGGCAGACTTTATGGGTTCTTGAGGCAAGTGTGTTGCTCGTGTGGAGAGAGATCTATGAACCAATTTCTAACACTCTCTCTCACAGTGGGTGAGGGGAGTGAGCTTTCAAAGTTGTTGTTTTCAATTGCTTGTTATAGCGCCACCATGTGGCTAATTGGTATGGCATTGCATGAGAGGGTGTGGCCGTTACCCCTTTACCATCCTGCAAAATTGCAACCTCCTAGACCTTACCATTCCACTGAAATAGTTTATATTTTTTCATGAAATTGCCAGAAGGAAATTATAATTTATTATTAGTAACGCCAATAAATACAGTAGGGTTTCACAAGCTTCGCCACTTAAAGCCCTAACTACTCAAGTCTTAAGGGACTGCAGTGCCTTGACCTATACTAGTGTGCCCTCTGCTTATACTGATTGGGATTATAGTGATCAAATCGGGCCTGCACTGATAGGATCACTATACGGAGAGTATAGACATTTTAAACATGCAGTGGATTTTTCTCATTTCTGGTCATGTGGTGTATCTGATGTCATGAGGCTTTACTGTGAGCCAAAGCCATGTGGCCCATGTCGGTACAGCTTGGGACTTCACACCTCAGGAGGAGAGAGTGTGAGAGAGGCTCTTTTCTACCTCCGGAGGCCCCGCACGACACTCGCCCGACAGTTGCCCCCCCCCCCCCCCCCCCCTCCAAGCAGGTCGACGTTAACAGAATTGTCTCGTTCAGCCCAACAGAATATATCGTAATAAGAGAGCAATTGTTTTTGAAACCGCAAAAAAATGTGTAGACAATTTCCTAATATTAGATACTTGTATTATTGAGTTTTTACTTGAAATTGCAGTGAAAGCTGGTTACTCTGAAATTGACAGTGTACTGTAGCTTTAAAGGAATCTCAAACGCCTTCATTTAGTTCAATGCAAAGGCAACCAGGAACACAAGCATCCACTGCCTAGTTAATTAACTTTCAGTCGCAATCTTTTTTTTTCATGTAATAATTTGCATGATATTAATGAAATGAAGCATGGTTTGTTCTCATTTAGGCCAAAAAGCAATCTAGCTATTGTTTAGCTCTCTAGCTAGTATGTGAGGAGGATGCAGGCATTTTGTTTAGCTTGCTACCTAGTTCTGTATAGTATGAATGACACTGTCAGGGATTCTTCTGCCATTGAAAACCTAAGCTCTTTTTCATGCTGCCTAAGTCCAAACCGTGTACATTTAGAAATACGTTTTCCGCATGGAAAAACTCTTTCAGTGAAAACTTAAACGACAACAACCAGATGTAATGTAATTAAAAAATGCATTTAGCAGTATTGATTTTGTTATGTTTGAGCAAAAGAACACCGCATTAGCCAATGCAAAATGCATAGAATTGCAGGAAATTCACTTTAAAACTGCAATATTTTCTCTTATATCCACGGCAGATGTAGAATCACAGGAAATGATGTATTAAACTTCACACACTTATCTCAGCTCCATGGAGAAATGTGTAGAATTGCAGGAAATAGTCGTAAAAATGGGGTTGCAGCTAAAATCTTGCCTAAAATTCAGCCGTGGCGACGGGCTGATTGCGCCCGTTACCACTCCTCGTGCCACGCCCAACACCTAAGCCCCCTTTTGATCCAGAAAGAACCCTGACTGTATGATAACGTTACTGTAGTTTTTTTATATTCATATGTGAGAGGTGAGAATTATTTATTTTTTGCTGTACTGAAATTGCTTGAGGAAGGGAGATATGTTCAGTTCTAGGATCAGCTGGAGATGTCTTCTATGATCAACATTTGCAACTCATCACCACTCTCCAGGAGCCACGCTGCTACTGCTTCAGGAGGTGTATATGTGGAGTGTGGGTGAGTGGCACTGAGTAACTTCACGCTATTCTCCAGGATCCAAGACTACTGCTTCAAGAGGTGTGTAGTGTGTCTCGTCACCACTTTGCACAGAGCATCACTTCTTTTGAGAAAGTGTGTGTTTAAAAAGCTTTTTAGGTTCAGCAAACCTCTGTCCCTGATGTTTAGGAAAGCTAGAAGGCAGGTAACAATATGTTATTTTACCCCTGCTGATCTCATCAGCCTTACTGCCAGAGGTGCTGTTTCTGTTCATAATGTTCAGTTTCGTGGACGAACATTTCTGCTGTCAGTTGGCAGATTTAATGACGTATTTGCACCCTTTTTTAGCAACGTTAAGTTCCAGCTGTGATTGGCTTGTCAAGTTGGCAGCACACCGGAGACTTGCTTTGCCTGCATGTGTGTTGCACTCCTAGCCTCCTTCTCGGAGACCGCCGTCGTATTCCTTAGGGTACAATGTAGTAAAATATTTAGCAATGGAAATAAAAAAAAGTAATGTTTCTTATTGGACAAAACCATGTACTCACTCCCTGTGTCAGCCTGTTTTCTTCTGTTTGGTGCCTAGTGAATAGGACCCTAGACTAGCTTGTGTTGGAACATGCCTTTGGGCACAGAGCAGAGCCAAACACTTCACATTCCTTCATAGTTGAGGGGAGTGGTGGGGGTACAGAATGGGATCTCTCCAAAAAGAAATGGAGGAGTGAAACCAGAAGGAGATTCCTCTGCACTACCTATCTTGGTGCTGTCTTCAGCTGTAAACACACTTATCATGCGGATGTTAATAACGGCCGTTGGGAGTGAAGTGTGATTTGGGTGACATCACGGATCGAGATTCAGTTCTATCGAAGTTCTGTAATGGCTGACTATTTTACTGGAAATTTGAATGTGTTTCTCTTGGCTGTACTCGCATGCTCTAAACACTAGACTGGGGAGTAGCCATTTGACAGCTGGGAACTGGACAGCTTGGCTGACCCTCTGACCTAACATGCCTCAGTTTTCAAACACGCTAAACCAGGGTCGGGCAAACTGTTTTTGTTTGCCGGCCAGAAAAAGTACAGTGATTTGAAAATATATAGGTCCATTTTATAATTTCTATATACTTTCATTCTAGTTTTACATGTTCAAAAGTGGCCTGGAGTTGATTTTATTAACCCATAATAATAATTCTACCCATCCACCCCCTAAATAAATGCTTTTTATTTTTTTACTGAAACCTCCGGTGGGCCGGATTGAATGGGTCGGGGTTTGCCCACCCCTCCGCTAAACGGACGTCAAAAAACAGCATTCCAGCCAAGGTCATGCGTACCTACAGTGCAGGCCTACAGTATGTAATGGATTGGATTTGCAGTGCTTTTCCAAGGGTTCAAAGTGCTTTTTGTTGGGATGAAGTATACCTCATCCACACAATGTGCAGCACCCACCTTGTTTTTTATGGTGGTACAGTATTTCTACAGGTGTTCGGCAGATATTAAGTGTCATGTAAGTCCATAGTCATTTTAGCAGTAAAAGTTTCTCATAGTTCCTCATGCATATTGGTGATGGGAGCTAGGGGCTGACTCCACTCTGTCTACTCTCCAAGGCCAACAGACTCTGGGACTGACTGACTGGGCTCCAGCCTTCTGCACTGGAAGACTGCACAGTGTGTACCAAGACCAAGCTTAGCCAAGACCAAGCTTAGCCAAGACCAAGCTTAGCCAAGACCAAGCTTAGCCAAGACCAAGCTTAGCTAAGAAGACCGAGGTAGCTTTCCAAATATGCAAATGATGTATAGGACAATATCATTTATACCATATTTCAAGAGACGGTAGAATATCTTTACAAAGCCTGGAGACTGTCTGGCACCCACGCCTAGCTTAGCATATCCACAGAGATTCACATGCTAACATGTTCAGCAGGGTTGGAGTCAATTCCATTTTAAATTCCACTCAATTCAGAAAGTAAACAAATTCCAAATGTTCCTAATTGAAAAGCATTGACGAGAATTGGAATGGGATTTTCAGTCTACTTCCTGAATTGAAATGGAATTGACCCTGATGTTTAATGTAACCAGAGTGGTGAGTCGGCTAAATCGCTAGCTAGCACAAAGTGTTACATACTCTTTCTGTTGTCAGGCAGGATTAGACCTTGGCCTGCTCTCTGAACCCTGAGATGGTCTGGAAGGCGCCAACACAGTGGGTAGGCGTGGGTGAGGCACACATTAGTCAAACATAGCTTTGTACGGTCACCAGCTCTCATTTATGGCCTGGTTTAGTACCATACAATCACATGTTCTACTGTAGTTCAGGTAGGTTTTCCCCCTCATTGCAATGAACTTGGTGTAGAATGTTGCGCAAGCTTTTCGGTTATTGTAGCAGTCTCAACTGTGCTTTTGGCTAGTATACTGTAGCGAACAGCTTGCTTTGATACTACATCTATAACCTCATACTAGTTGTCACTCCACACTTTGTCTGTCAGTAGAGATCAGTAGGCCTAAAATAGTTTGTTTATGCAGGGACTTTTGGGGTCCCTAAGTGAGATTTGGTTGGATCCCCCACATTTTTACAACTTTTTTTTTGCCCCATGGAAAATGTTGAAGAATTGCAGGAAATCACATTAAAAAAAAGTTGATTTCCTGCAATTCTTCAACATTTTCCATGGGGCAAAAAAAAGTAGTAAAAATGTTAAACTAATTTCCTGTAATTCTACATAACTCATGTTATTGATATCGGAGTGAGATTGAATAACAAAATCAATGCGGGGCCCCCTGGAGGTCAGGGCCCCTGGGCACGTGCCCTGTGTGACCAGTCGGTATTCAGCCATGATTACTACAAGATGGCTGGCTAGACTAATTTCGCAATCAAAAAGTTATCTGACATGGCTAATTGAGTGACTGAGTGACATAACAAGAGAGAAATTGCTGATATACAACCACATTTCAAACTTGCACCTCGTGTATTCCAACTCCCAGACTGAGATCTAAATGTCATCCAAAATTGTTTCTGTCAGAAAATGCAGCCTGACACGCCTTATGTGACGGTGTCAGACCGGCAGACAAAACACAGTGACACAATCAGCCTTGTGACGAGTGTCTGGCTGTTCTGTATTCAGGAGAGTTGGGAGTTGACTGGCAGTCACAGAGCGTTGTCTTGACAGATGGAGCCGTTTTTTTATTTTTTTTATTTTTTTGCAACAGGGCCATGAGGTATGGATACGCCGCCGTATGCTTTGATGCTAACACATCGTCAGGACACTCTCTTTCCGTTTCACTTCTCTCTCTGACACTCACCGTCTCACTCTCTTTATCCGTTTTTCGCAGTGCTTTTTACCAGTCGACCCATCTTTTATACGACCCCAATCACGCCATGCCATTACATCATTAACCACCACATCTCTCTCTCTCTCCTTCCCTCCTTACCTCATCTTCTACTATCTATAAACTGTTGCTAAGCCCCTCCACAGGCATGTCTCAGCAGGCATGGCATTACATAGCATTTAATTTCCTGTGATTTAACAGAGCTAGCTGCCAGGACCAAGAGTGCTAGGGCATTGGGGTTCCTGCTAACGCTGCACACACATGCATACACGCACGCACGCACACACACACACACACACACACACACGCATACACGCACGCATACACGCACGCATACACGCACGCATGCACACATTGTAGAAGGGGGAAGCAGAAGGAGAATAAATAAAGCTGTGACTGTGAGAAACACGGGTTCCGAGGGGGCCATACCAGAACATTCCTGAAGCTAGTAGGGAATGATCCGTTCAGGACGGACTGAGGGTGTTTAAAAAGACACCAGACTCTGGGGGGGGGGAAATATCCAGCCAGACTAAGATTGGACAGTGAGTCAGATAATGCCATCTCACACTTTCAGTATCACCATTTTGTGCCTCTGTGCCAACTCAGCAAATCACATGTCTATTCTTCAGGCTGGGGCATGAAGTTCCCTCAATGTGGTCATGGCGTTGCCACAACAGCACTCTTGGCTGACGTTCACGTTACTTGAGTTACGCTCCATAAACTCTTATCGTACTGTATTTCATTTTGGAGGGTCGGGAAAGCGGCTGTTAATAGTCTTTAGGCCGATTTTGTGAAGTTTTCACCTTGGTCAGACGAACTCTGGGCTGTGAACTGCAGTACACTCTGTTGTGGTTGAAGATATCTTTCCGTTACAGTTCATCCATCCTATGGGATGTATTATTAATTCAGTTCTCTGGCCTTGTCTGAATATTAAAAACAAATCTACTTTCTTTGAGTAAAACCACTGATCTAACACTGTAAGACTTGTCCTGTCCCGAAGCTACTCCTGCGTTGTCTTGGCTGTGTGCTTAGGGTCGTTGTCCTGTTGGAAGGTGAACCTTCGCCCCAGTCTGAGGTCCTGAGCACTCTGGAGCAGATTTTCAGCAAGGATCTCTCTCTGTACATTCCTCAGTTCATCCTTGACCTGATCCTGACTAGTCTCCCAGTCCCTGCTGCGAAAAACATCCCCACAGCATGATGATGCTGCCACCACCATGCTTCACCGTAGGGATGGTGCCAGGTTTCCTCCAGACGTGATGCTTTTCATTCAGGCCAAA
Source organism: Salvelinus alpinus (assembly GCF_045679555.1). Classification (NCBI taxonomy): domain Eukaryota; kingdom Metazoa; phylum Chordata; class Actinopteri; order Salmoniformes; family Salmonidae; genus Salvelinus; species Salvelinus alpinus. The sequence goes on along the minus strand of NC_092110.1, from coordinate 36,871,506 downwards.
GAGTTCAATCTTGGTTTCATAAGACCAGAGAATCTTGTTTCTCATGGTCTGAGAGTCATGAGGTGCCATACGGCCAACTCCAAGCAGGCTGTCATGTGCCTTTTACTGAGGAGTGGCTTCCGTCTGGGCACTCTACCATAAAGGCCTGATTTGGTGGAGTGCTGCAGAGATGGTATTTTTGTTTCACCTTAATTTAACTGGGTAGGCTAAGTTCTCATTTACAACTGCGACCTGGCCAAGATAAAGCAAAACAGTGCGACACAAACAACAGAGTTACACATGGAATAAACAAACATACAGTCAATAACACAATAGAGAAAAAGTCTATATACAGTGTGCAAATGAGGTAAGGCAATAAATAGGCCATAGTGGCGAATAATTACAATTTAGCAATTAAACACTGGAGTGATAGATGTGCAGAAGATGAATGTGCAAATAGAGATACTTGGGTGCAAAGGAGCAAAAAAATAACAGTATGGGGATGAGGTAGTTGGATGGGCTATTTACAGATGGGCTATGTACAGGTGCAATGATCTGTGAGCTGCTCTGTCAGCTGATGCTTAAAGTTAGTGAGGGACATATGAGTCGCCAGCTTCAGTGAATTATTATTATTATTATTTTGCAATTTGTTCCAGTCATTGGCAGCAGAGAACTGGAAGGAAAGGCGGCCAAATGAGGAATTGGCTTTGGGGGTGACCAGTGAAATATACCTGCTGGAGCGCGTGCTATGGGTGGGTGCTGCTATGGTGACCAGTGAGCTGAGATAAGGCGGGGCTTTACCTAGCTAAGACTTTTTAGCGTGTTGGAGGCTATTTTGTAAATGACATCGCCGAAATCAAGGATCGGTAGGATAGTCAGTTTTACGAGGGTATGTTTGGCAGCATGAGTGAAAGTAGCCACCCTTTGCCTTGATGACAGTTTTGCACACTCTTGGCATTCTGTCAACCAACTTCATGATGTAGTCACCTGGAATGCATTTCAATTAAAAGGTATGCCTGGTTTAAGTTAATTTGTGGAATTTCTTAATGTGTTTGTGCCAATCAGTTGTGTTGTGGCAAGGTAGGGTTAGTATACAGAAGATCGCCCTATTTGGTGAAATACCAAGTCCATATTATGGCAAGAACAGCTCAAATAAGCAAAGAGAAACGACAGTCCATCATTACTTTAATACATGAAGGTCAGTCAATCCGGAAAATGTCAAGAACTTTGAAAGTTTCTTCAAGTCCAGTCGCAAAAACCATCAAGCGCTATGATGAAACTGGCTCTCATGAGGACCACCACAGGAAAGGAAGACCCAGAGTTACCAGCCTCAGAAATTGCAGCCCAAATAAATGTTTCACAGAGTTCAAGTAACAGACATCTCAACATCAACTGTTCAGAGGAGACTGCATGAATCAGGTCTTCATGGTCGAATTACTGCAAAGAAACCACTACTAAAGGACACCAATAAGAAGAGGCTTGCTTGGGCCAAGAAACACAAGCAATGGACATTAGACCAGTGGAAATCTGTCCTTTAGTCTGAAGTCCAAATTTGAGGTTTTTGGTTGCATCCCCTGTGTCTTTGTGAAGCAGAGTAGGTAAACGGATAATATCTGCATCTGTGGTTCCCACCGTGAAGCATGGAGGTGGGGGTGCTTTGCTGTTGACACTGTCAGTGATTTTATTTATAATTGAAGGCACACTTAACCAGCATTCTGCAGCGATACGCCATCCCATCTGGTTTGCGCTTAAGTGGAACAATCATTTGTTTTTCAACAGGACAATGACCCAACACACCTCCAGGTTGTGTAAGGGATATTTGACCAAGAAGGAGAGTGATGGAGTGCTGCATCAGATGACCTGGCCTTCACAATCACCCGACCTCAACCCAATTGAGATGGTTTGGGATGAGTTGGACCGCAGAGTGAAGGAAAAGCAGCCAACAAATGCTCAGCATGTGTGGGAACTCCTTCAAGACTTTTGGAAAAGCATTCCAGGTGAAGCTGGTTGAGAGAATGCCAAGAGTGTGCAAAGCTGTTAACAAGGCAAAGGTGGCTACTTTGAAGAATCTCAAATATAAAATAATTTTGATTTGTTTAACACTTTTTTTTGGTTACTAGATTCCATATGTTTTATTTTCCAATGCAAACTGTAAAAATAAAGAAAAACCCTTGTATGATTAGGTCAAATCAAATTGTATTTGTCACATGTGCTTACTTACATGCCCTTAACCAACAATGTAGTGTTAAGAAAAATAAGTATTATGTATGTATGCATTACACTCACTCTTTGTGATTGATGCTCTACGATTGCATTCTAAGTAGGCTTGGGCGGTATACTGTATACCGGGGTATTTGGAAAAAGCCATGGGATGGTTTTTCAATACTGTCAACTATTTCTTTGAAGTTTTTCAATAAATTTAATGTTTGTAAATACTTTTAAGTTAATACCTGCAGTCAACTTGTGCAATACGTTAGGAGATAAAGAACGCAATTTGCTTTATTTCACCTCACATAATTTTTTGTAGTCTTCACACCTGTGCAAGACTACACTCAATCATAGGACCTACTGAAGAGATGAGTCTTCAGTAAAGACTTAAAGGTTGAGACCGAGTCTGCGTCTCTCACATGGATAGGCAGACCATTCCATAAAATGGCGCTCTATAGGAGAAAGCCCTGCCTCCAGCTGTTTGCTTAGAAATTCTAGGGACAAAAAGGAGGCCTGCATCTTGTGACCGTAGCGTACGTGTAGGTATGTACGGCAGGACCAAAGAGATGGGTAGGAGCAAGTCCATGTGATGCTTTGAAGGTTAGCAGTAAAAATAAAACAAGAAACCAGTGTAGAGAGAGTAGCACTAGGGTAATATGATCAAATATTTTGGTTCTAGTCAAGTTTCTAGCAGCTGAATTTGGCACTAACTGAAGTTTATTTAGTGCTTTTAACCGGGTAGCCGGAGAATAGAGCATGTCAGTAGTCTAGAGGTGACTAACATGGATCTTTTTATTTATTTTTTTTACACGCATTTTGGACAAGAAGTTTCAGATTTTTGTATTGTTACGAAGATGGAAAAAAGCTGCCCTTTGAAATGTTCTTATGTTAATCAAAATATTAGGGTCCAGAATAACTCTGAGGGTTCAGTTTTATTTGAGACGACTATAGAACCAACATATTAATTGTCAGATACAAACAGCAGATATCTTTGCTTCTTGGGACCTAGAATTAGCGTGTCTGAGTTTAAAAGTAAAAGATTTGCCGCAATCCACTTCCTAATATCTGAAACACAGGCTTCCAGGGTAAGCAATTTTGGGGCTTCACCGTGTTTCATCAATGTACAGCTGTATGTTGTCCAAATAACAGTGTAAGTTGACCTTGTGATTCCGAAGGACATCACCAAGAGGTAGACTATATAGTGAAAACAGGTTGTCCGAAAACGGAACTTTGAGGAACACAAGCTTATGATTGATTTGTCAGAGGACAAACCATCCAGAGAAGAACTGATACCTTGCCGACAGATAAGATCTTAACCAGGCAAGAACTTGTCCGTTTTAGACCAATTCGGGTTTCCAGTCTTTCCAAAAGAATGTGGCGATCGATGGTGTTAAAAGCGGCACAAAGGTCTAGGAGCACGAGGACAGATGCAGAGCCTTGGTCTGACGCCATTAAAAAGTAATTTACCACCTTCACGAGTGCAGTTTTAGTACTATGATGGGGGCTAAAACCAGACTGTATACATTCTTTGTCTTCAGGAAAACAGTGAGCTGCTGCACAACAGCTTTTCCAAATGTGTTGGAGAGTAATGATTTAGTTTTTTTTACATTTTCCGGGTCAAGGTTTGTCTTTTTCAGGAGGCTTTATTACTTCCAGGTGGTAGGCGTCTGGAAAGGCATCTAGGAATCTTTGGGTTGCCGGATAATTTACAGTGTAGCTTTTGATAATCCTTGGTTGGAGTCTGAGCAGGTTATTTGTTGCGATTTCAAATGTAATAAAATGGTGGTCCAACAGACACTTTTTTTTTATTCCACTGGACAAAACTAGATACAGGGTTTGACTGTGGTAATGCATAGGTCCAGAGACATGTTGGACAAAACCCACTGAGTCGATGGCTCCGAAAGCCTTTCAGAGTGAGTCAGTGGACTTTTCCATGTGAATATTGAAGTACACATGCTGCTCTTCAGAAAAGCATACACGCGCAATTTCTCTCATTCACTTTCGCTTGTAAATGTCCACACTGAGTGAAAATTACATTTAATTTACATAGTCTATGTGATTTTGCTGTTAGTTTTTGCTAATTTTGAGGTGTCACTACAGTCCCTGGTTCGAATCCAGGCTGTATCACAGTCGGCCGTGATTGGGAGTCCCATAGGGCGGCGCACAATTGACCCAGCATCGTTCAGGTTTGGCCGGGGTAGGCCGTCATTGTAAATAAGAATTTGTTCATAACTGACTTGCCTAGTTAAAGGTTAAATAAAAAAATCTATAAAAGAGGCCTAATGGGCTTTTTTTGCGTTTTTTTAGCGCCCCCTTGTGTGCTATGCCCATAATAGTGTAAATCCCGGGATGAGAGAAGGATGACAATATGAAAATCTGGATACCGTCCAACCTTAATTCCCAATCTAAACAAACACATGCTGCTACATAGTTTGAGTGCGTGGCACACACCTAATACATGTCTGTACACACGTTGATGTCTCAGGAGGACATTTAAGGCAAAACAATGCCTTTCCTCTTTGTAGAAGATTTAAACATTAGATATTGTGCGTTTCCCTGTTGAGCATCAAACAGTCTGAATGGTGTTAGAATACGTTTTAAATGGATAATGTAAACCATTGACAAATGCCCACTTGAAGGAAAATCCTACTAGTGTAATAGTATAGGGATGTATGAGGTTTGCTGAGACCAATTTTAAATTCCACTTGACCCTGCTGAAATCTGTAGATTGAGCCCTCCCAATACTTTACTGCAATTTGTCAGCATGCGTGAGGACTCCTAAAACTACAGGAGTGGAAGAGTAGATGGGGTGGGAAATAATTTGCTAATGCAATCCTACTGTGTGTGTGTGTGACTTTGGTTAATGTGTTTGGGGATTCAGCTCTTCACCAGTGGGACAACTTAATTGGACCAGCTGTACTGTTTCCTCCTGAGGGATTCTCTTAATAAATTAGAATGACTAAATATTATGAATGATGTTGGCAGTGAATGCACTGGAGACTGAGCTTGTCGTGACACAATGTCTTGGTGTGAAAGTCGTGTACAGTATTTATACATGGGGGTGAGCAGTTTTCTAAGACAACACCTGGCAAAACGTTTTGCATTTCTTATTGGACAAGTTCAGGTAGTCCCTCCTTGTTTCTTTCCTTTTGGTGCCTAATGAATACAACCCTGTTAGGTTTCAGGACAGAACGGGTACCATATGTGCTTTTTCTTTTGTATCAATCTTTGCTCTGGTAAGTTCGGTCTTTCAACTCTTCTTCTGTTTCTCGGAAAAGCTAAATTCTCCACATATTCATTTTCAAAGCCTCATCCTTGTTATTCACTCTGCATCTCTGTATTCAGATTCTGTGATTATTTTTTTCATTTTTTTTTTCTTCTCTCCACTTAATTCTGGTCTTGGCGGTAACGGTCCCTGAGCCTGTAACACTCTCTCTTCCATCTCCCATCCCTCTCTATACGCCTTTGCTTGTTCCAATGGAAACCCATTGGGAGCCATGGTGAAGATTTGCTACCACAAGCATTGAGGTGTAAAAGCAAACCATTTTATTTTTTAAATTTTGTGTAATTAATGTCTCGCACATCTCCTGCTCTTGTCGAGTATTTCAGCAGTCGTGCACACAGAATGATACCATCGCCTGTGGCACTTGATTCAGATGGAATGAGGCGATTAGAATGCATGTCCATGATATTAAATTATTGACATTGTGAAATTAGTCATGATGTCATGATTATTTCCCCGTGAGTGTGTCTCGCTTCCAACAGCAATACCTTGTTAATCCTAGTGATTTGTTTAAACTGTGTTTCACTTGTAGTCCTTCACTAGATGGCCCTAGTACCGTTAGAAGATTTTTGTGCACCGCAGCCGACGCAATGCCAAGTGAACCCTTTTAAAAACAGCCTTGACAATACAATGTTTTACGGAATGCTGAGAACTACATTGCTGATTTGAAGAACCTGATTGGACTAGAATACAGATGAAATAACTTTATTTTTTAAATGCTCCTTGTGCGGCTCCCGTTATGGGAAAACCTTCACTCTTCTTTTGTTTTACCGTCTGGCAGCCTTGTCTTTGAACAACAACTTGTCAAGGAAAATCTGTCTGCACTTTAGTCTGAGCCGGTTGGGGAGGCCGGCTGGGGGGCCGGCTGGGGAGGCCGGCTGGGGGGCCGGCTGGGGAGGCCGGCTGGACTTTGAACTCACACTGGGTGTGTTGTTGGTGAATGCCTACTCTAGCAGAGCACCAGTCAGTGCTTTGACTTGACTGACACAGTACCCCGTTTTTGTTTGTGGCTCTGCATTAATTGAACCATGCCAGAGGGATTTGAAAATGAATTTAAATAGCACTTCCGGATCTGCAGTACCTAATCAGCCTTGACTCTGATTGCTTCTGCGGACCCTGGGGGTGTGGGGGGGGCTCAGTGCGTCTGGTTAACTCAGGCTCTGGTTCTAGGATTTACAGTACGTGCGCCTTGTATCGTTTTGCCGATCGTGACGGTCCTGATTTGGGCCTGAGCGTGTGTCTGTCGATCATTGTGTCCACCCATGTGCGTCATCAGAAGACAGGCGATGGAAGCCCTGCTTTACTGGTTGTAGTACTGCCCCAGCAGGAGTGGAGAGGAGGCCAGACCGAATGGCGCATGGTTTAGTCTAATTACCCAGACTGCTGCTGGGTTGGAGGAGGGCACTAAATCACCAGGTGTTTCTATCCTATCCTCCCCACACAGACCTGCGTTTAAAAAAATAAATAGTATTTGTTTCCTTTCAAATACTTTTGAGTGCCTGACTGAGCCAGATGGTCGGTGTTTGCACTTGTCCACTATTCATTGCTTCCACTGCATGCCCACTAGGCATGATCAATCAAGCACAGCTAAAGTATTTAGACCTGGATTCAAATAGTATTGGTTTTCTGCTATCTTTCCTATCCCAGCCTCGCTCTGTCTGGCAGTGAAGCAGCATTCTATTTGGCCAGGATGGCTTTCCATATCAGGGCATCTACTGTGGATGTATTCTCTCTTATCCAATCTAGCAATGGGCTCAAGCCTCATGCCTTTGAGCTATTTGCCCACATGGCATTGGATACAAGTGCAATCAAGAGAAACCAATCCAACCAGCAGATCTCATCGCCCTTCCCGGATTGCACACCGTCTTGTGAGATTGGAAAAACACTAGTCAAGCATTTATTTTTACGGAACTGTTTGTATTTGTTTGTCTGGGCCCATATCAACAGGACTATATTTGTACAATCAGTACTCGCTAGGCTACGTCTTCATTCAGAGGATTTGAGATGTAGCCTGATGTTTTCTGTTGTGTATGTGAGGTTAGATGGAAATGTCTGCTGGTTCCATCATATCAGTGAAGCCTGTGGTTGGTTGTCATGGTTACTGCGGCTTTTCCTCGGTACCACAACACAGTACCTTTTTGACATGTGCCACAGGGTAAAGGTGTGTGTACGTACACCCCCTCTACTGCAGTACCCATTCACAGAAATCCTCCCCAGTCTGTTTTCATGGTGCTTTTCCTATCTCATTCATCTACAGAATCACTGTAATTGTCACACACGTGCACACACACTGTAATGATGTATCGCTGCCCAGCCAAAGGAGGTTCCATTAATCAGTGTGTGTATGATGGCGGAGGTTCTAAAACAGAAGGCTAATTAACAGTTGTCACTATTTAGATACACTTTCTCATCTATCACCATCAGCTAACGTTTTCCTACTGTAGTCTGCAAAGGAACCCGCTTCTCTGTGTGACAAAAACTAATGTTGTGAGAGAGGGCCAGCGGTTGCCATAGTTTCAATGTGTAGAGACAGGGTGGAGTTTTTCCTTTTCAATCATTTTCCCCATTGAGGTCATCTATACGTATCATCTATATGGTGCTATTAACTCTCGGCAGTCTCTGACTGCTTCCGGAATGGCACCATATTCCCTATATAGTGCACTACTTTTGACCAGAGTCCTATGTAGGGAATAGGGTGCAATTTTAGACGCTGCCTCTGCCTTGTTTTTTTTTAATTTTACCTTCATTTAACTAGGCAAGTCAGTTAAGAAAACATTCTTATTTTCAATGACGGTCTAGGAACAGTGGGTTAACTGCTTTGTTCAGGGGCAGAACGACAGATTTTTACCTTGTCAGCTCGGGGATTCGATCTTGCAACCTTTCGGTTAGTAGTCCAACGCTCTAACCCCTAGGCCACCTGCCTACCTCTGCTAGGTATTTTTCTCTGATCCTCAGTAGATGGGTTGTTCCACCAATTCGGTGCCTTTTTGAGAAGTGTAAAAAGTGGAACTTCGTTTAAAAAAAAGGTGTTCCCATCTCAAGAGGTTAGTTAAATAAAAAATACTATAGTAAGTGCCAAATAAAGTAACGGTTGAACGTAACAGGGTTGACTTTGTTCTTAAATCAGCCGTAAGTTCCCTTGTGACAGGGGGAATTGAAGCTTGTTGTGTGCAACAGTGAGTCGCAATTGAATGCAAGCTTCACCATTTGTATATATTTATTTCTTTACAACATTTCTAGCCTGTATCAAAAGGTAACAGGGTTGATGTGCTCAGTTTTCCACCACAAAACACCAGAAAATGGCCAAAAACAGTAGAGCCACTATGATTTAACTATTAGATGTTCAATGTTTCTTTTGGAGAGAAAAAAAAAATATGTAAGGAATAGTTTCACCATATTAAAGTTCAGTTCACCTAACAGGGTTGACTTTAAAATGAAGGATAGACGTAAAATAATCATCTTTGTCAAAGCAACAAAATAACTTGTGCTTTACAATGATGGTGAAAACATGGAGAGATGTTGGGGTTAGGTGGGTTAAAATCTTCCTAGAAGTCAGTATGCACAGAGGGACATAGCATGTCTTCATTCATATAAAAATCTGATTTTATAGAATTCTCCATATTGTGTGTGTGTGTTTGTGTGTGTGTATATTCATTTAATATAACAGAGTTTTAAGATTCAATATTGGTGCACAATTTCTACTTAAAATATCAGCTTTGAGCTGAAGGCAATGTGCAGCCTGCTCTGAGTGACAGACAGCCTGGTTTAGCCCAATGCTTTGAGGGCCATGGTCACAACGCCCACTACTACTCAACCCCCCCCTGTCGTGTGGTCTGGCGCAGCTGACCTCTGTTCAGCATCTTCACGTTGGGTATGTTGTTGCTGCTTTTATTTTTAATGGAGGCCGTATGCATTTGAAATCCGACTTGGCCAAAGTTTCTTCCCTTCAGCTATTGTCTACGACTCTCTACCGTCCTCACTATGTGTGCTTTAACGCTTGTGTTTTTTTTTCTCTCTCAACAGTCTTAGATTTATACCACCAGGGTGTGGCCCGGAGCACAGTACACTAACCTTTGACCCGGGTTGCCGTGGCAGCAGCACTGTTGTAGGCGGCGAGGCGTTTAACTAAGGCTAAACACACTATCTACATCCAAATGTATTCTCAACTGGGTCAGTCACTCTGGACTGCAGCCATATCTATACCAAGTCATTACTATGGGATTTACAAGCTATTGAGCTATCCAAAGGCTGCTATTTGATTGTGTCGGCTGTAGGTGTCGGCTGTAGGTGTCGGCTGTAGGAGAGAGAACTACCAGCTGAGTGACGGGGAGCGTGTAGCTGAGTGACGGAGAGCGTGTAGCTGAGTGACGGAGAGCGTGTAGCTGGGTGAGGGAGAGCGTGTAGCTGGGTGAGGGAGAGCGTGTAGCTGGGTGAGGGAGAGCGTGTAGCTGGGTGAGGGAGAGCGTGTAGCTGGGTGAGGGAGAGCGTGTAGCTGGGTGAGGGAGAGCGTGTAGCTGGGTGAGGGAGAGCGTGTAGCTGGGTGAGGGAGAGCGTGTAGCTGGGTGAGGGAGAGCGTGTAGCTGGGTGAGGTAGTATTTGGTATAAGGGAGCTCTAGATGGAATGTTTCTGTATACACTACATATGGCTTGCGTTCCAAATGGCTCCATATTCCCTATATAGTGCACTACTTATGGTAAAAGGCAGTGATCAGGTGGCCATTTGGGACTCAGACAGGCAGAGAATGTCATGCATCACTTAAGAAAAGGTGGAATGGCTGTCTGGTTAAATATTTTCTGTGTGGAGGGAACTTCCCACTAAGCTGGGAGTTGAAAGGCAATGGGTACATGGTTGTACTGTCTGCATGTTCATTTTGAATGTTTTATTTAACCTTTTATTTAACTAGGCAAGTCAGTTAAGAACAAATTCTTATTTACAATGACGGCCAAATCCTCCCCTAACGCGGACGACGCTGTGCCAATTGTGCGCCGCCCTATGGGACTCCCGGTTGTGATACAGCCCGGGATTGAACCAGGGTCTGTAGTGACGCCTCTAGCACTACAATGCAGGGCCTTAGACCGCTGCGCCGCTCGAGAGAAGGCACCGGGTAGAGTGTTGTCTGTATGTTAATGTTGAGGCTGACTGGAATCTGAAGAGTGGGGAGGAGAGACACTGTATTAGGGTTGTAAGGATTTGACTCTGGTATAAAGCTGCTTGTCTGGAGTCTTCCCCACAGGGGAGATGTCTGGTACACTATATATACAAAAATATGTGGACATGTCTTCAAATGAGTGGATATGGCTATTTCAGCCACACCTGTTGCTGACAGGTGTATAAAGTCAAGTACACAGTCATGCAATCTCCATAGACAGACATTGGCAGTAGGATGGCCTTACTGAAGAGCTCAGAGCTCACTTTCAACATGGCACTGTCATGGCAGTGTCATAAAATATCTGCCCTGCTAGACCTGCCCCGATCAACTATAAGTGCTGTTATTGTAAAGTGGAAACGTCTAAGAGCAACAATGACTCAGCCGGGAAGTGGTAGGCCACACATGCGAACCGCTGAGTGCTGTAGCGCCTAGCAACACTCACTACAGTTCCAAACTGCCTCTGAAAGCAACGTCAGCACAATAACTGTTTGTTGGGAGCTTCATGAAATGGGTTTCCATGGCCGAGCAGCCGCACACAAGCCTCAGATCACCAAGCGCAATGCAAAGTGTCGGCTGCAGTGGTGTAAAGCTTGCCGCCATTGGACTCTGGAGCAGTAGAAACGTGTTCTCTGGAGTGATGATGACTCACGCTTCACCATCTGGCAGTCCAACGGACGAATCTGGGTTTGGCAGATGCAAGGAGGACGTTACCTGCCCTTATGCATAGTGCCAACTGTAAAGTTTGGTGGAGGAGGAATAATGATCTGGGGTTGTTTTGTATGGTTCGGGCTAGGCCCCTTAGTTCCAGTGAAGGGAAATCTTAAAGCTACAGCATACAATGAAATTCTAGATGATTCTGTGCTTCCAACTTTGTGGCAACAGTTTGGGGATGCCCTTTCCTGTTTCAGCATGACAATGCCCCCGTGCACTAGTGCTCTTGGGGGTGAATGGAAGCAAGTCCCAGCAGCAATGTTCCAACATCTAGTGGAAAGCCTTCCCAAAAGAATGGAGGCTATTATAGCAGCAAAGGGTGGACCAACTCCATATTATTACCCACGATTTGGAATGAGATGTTTGATGAGCAGGTGTCCACATACTTTTGGTCCTGTAGTGTATAAAGCAGCTTGTCTGGATTCTTCCCCGCAGTGGGGATGTGAAGTAGTGTTTTCTAAGTGTGTGTGTGGGCTATGGGAGGTTGTGTGTGTGAAGAGAATTGCAGGCTGCTGTGAGTCACGTTCATATTCCATAGTAGTGCTTGATATACAACATCACTACATTTCCGCTGCAGTCAGCCCTTAGCCCTGCTGCGCTTTGTGATGACCTCATTGTTTACATTACGATATCCTCATCTCCCATCGACCCCATCCCGCCACTCCAGACATTACACCCTCCTAATGCCCCCCCCCCCCCCCCGTTTTCAACCAGCTCTTCCTCTAGGCTAATGTTACTGCTCTATTCCTGCTAGCGCTGCTACTATTATTAATATGACTGATTCCACTACTTCCGCTAATACTACAAGTCACGTCAGCATTTTAAGCAGGTAACGCTAATGGCTAGTAGCCGAATTGCTGCCTTTGCAATTTTTGCTCCATCACTATTGACATGTACCAACTAGCTGTTAGCCTATGCTAACTGAAGGTACTATTGCTAGCATTTGCATAGCATTGTTCTGTTGTCTGTGGTGAGTACAACTGGGCCCGATCCCAAATGGACCCCTAAGCCATGCGCCCTCTGTGGAGATCTGAGAGGATTTGACACGTGTCAGCAATATGGTAATAGATTAACTTTGCCCTCTGATAGGCTAGGTGGAAGTTTCACCATATTGTTTATTTCAATCAAATCCTCTGATCTCCACAAGTGCCCAGGGTTATACAGTATTATTGTTATTCCATGGAAGTGTGGGATCGCGCCTGGTTGAAGTTTTATTTTTTTTTCCTATGGGATTTTAAAAGGGTGTTTTATATTGTTCTGGACTCGTTTCTTCCTACTGTAGGCACTCTCACCTCAGCCCGAACCTCCACCTCCTCTCTCACCTCAGCCCGAACCTCCCCCTCTACCAGCCCGAACCTCTACCCCCTCTCAGCCCGAACCTCTACCCCCTCTCAGCCCGAACCTCCCCCTCCACCTCCTCTCTCCCTCTCACCTCAGCCCGAACATCCCCCTCTACCTCCTCTCTCCCTCTCACCTCAGCCCGAACCTCTACCTCCTCTCAGCCCGAACCTCTACCTCCTCTCAGCCCGAACCTCTACCCCCTCTCAGCCCGAACCTCTACCCCCTCTCAGCCCGAACCTCTACCCCCTCTCGCCCTCTCACCTCAGGCCGAACCTTTACCTCCTCTCCCCTTATCACTCTCCCTCTTCACAGGTGGTGCAATAGACCTGAAACAGCAGGTCATTGTAACTCTACACCTGAGGATGATTCACCCAGCTCCACCTATGGAATTCTTCCAAATCTGTGCTACACACGGTCTTGTGGGGGGGACAATTTCTAACCAATCAAAACCGTTTTTCCCAAACCCTACCACTATGCCTAACTCCTAATTCTACCTTAACCCCCTAGAAATAGCATTTGACCTTGTGGAGACTAACAAAGATTTACCCGGTTGGTCAAACTTTTGTTTGTTCAGTATTCTTGTGGGGACTTCTGGTCCCTACAAATATAGTTAAACATATCCACACACATGAACACACAGTTGTCTGACCCCCCCCCCCCCCCCCCCCCCTCTTTTCTCAGCTGCTTTACCCACCTGTCAATATCTCACTGCTGGGGCTGGTGAGAGGGGGGGAATTGTCTCACTGCTGGGCCTGGCGTTGGGGGGGGGGGGGGGGTCGTGTCTTACTGCTGGGACTGGCGGCGGGGAGAGATGATAGAAAACTAGAGACACAACCCCTCTGCTTGAACACTGTCTCCTTTGAAGAAAGAGGAAAAAAGAGAGCGGGGAGGGGGGGCATTCCTCTGTTCATCACCTGAATGATGGGGCCAGGGGACCCTGGCCTGCCGACAAGGCCCAGGCGCTACTGTGTGTGAAAGGAACTCCTCACAGTGACCAGGGTTATCTCCTCTGTAATGATGCTACACTAATCTACTGTTACGATGACATCACGAGGCCACACACCCTAAGGTGAGGTAAGCTAATCGTGTGTGTGGGGGAGGGGTGAGGAAATCAGAATCAGTTGGCTACATTTTCAACATTAGCGAGTCAACAGGTTTTTTTTTAGCACTGAATTGTTTGTTTTGAAGCTTTTTCATTCTCGTCTGAGCCAAATCTATCTGACAGCGTTTCACACGGTTGAGTTCATATTGACGTGGCAACAAGTGCTCTCCATACAGTAGCAGCTCCATATGCATTCAGCACACTGTGTGTGATATAGATATATATATTAGTGCAGGCAGCAGGAGCTGCTATTAGTAAAACTGTGAAAGCATTACTGTGAAGTGTGTTTGTATGAATGTCTGGAAGTGTTGGTGGTGATAGACCTAGTTTCTGATAGTGATGTGCTACATTTCAGTTCCATAGTGGATATGATATGCTCCTCTGGCTTGGCATGGCTGGAGTTTGGCTGTGAGCTGAAGTGTTTTGGACTGAGCACTTGTTCCCTCTCCCTCCCTCCCACCTCTCTCTGGGCTGGGGTCCAGTATTTGTTTCAACAATGAGATCCACAATGTGTGAGGCTGTACAGTTACTACACACTCCGGGGGGAGGCAGAGGCAGAGGCAGAGGCAGAGGGGGAAGGGAGGGAGGAGGGAGAAGGAGAGTGGGGCACCGAGCCGGTGCACTGAGAGGGTGTCTGTAAGACAACCTGGTACACGGCCCAAGTGGACCGTCTCATCCTCCCTTCTCTTCGACTCATTTCTTTGTCTCTCATCCCGCTCTTCATTTTCTTCTCTCTCCTCCATATCTTCTTCTCCTTTCCTGGTCTGGTGTCTAACGATTTCTCACTTTATTTAAAGATCTAGTTCCATCTCCCTTTCACTGTCTCTCACACACACCTTTCTCTCCTCTGGGCTATCACCTCCCCCTGTGTTCTCTCGCTTTCTCTGCCTCCATATCACCCTGCCTCTTACATCTATGTTGTTGTGTTGAGCTGGAACAGTAGGACCGTGTTCTTGGCTGCAGCAGCTCCACCTCTAGTCTCTACTGGGGTTATTCTCTATGGAGTTGGTTTCTGTTGTAGAGAATAGACCCACACTGCCCCCTCGTGGTGTTTATTTAGCATTACATCAATATGTGCACCACAATGGTGAAACTAAGCTTTCTATGCTGCTTGCGGACTTTGACAAAAGCCTTAGCACTACATTTCAAGCAAAATTCTTTCACTACCATTAAACAATGACCATTTTCACAGATTTTTAAAGGGAATGTGTTTTAAGAGGATTTTAAAATATTTTTTATTTCATGTGGAAGTGGTTGTTTTAGTTTAACACGAAGTATATTTGTGCTATACTTATGTCATTCCGTTTCAAACAATTCCCTCTCACACGAAGTCAGTTCCCTCTCACACGAAGTCCATTCCCTCTCACACGAAGTCAATTCCCTCTCACACGATCTCAAGGAGATTAAAGCCGCCGGAGAGGCTGTATTCACAAAAATGTTTCGCTTCATACTATTTTGTGTCTCTCAATGGGAGGCAAGTGCAATTTCAGAACAGTATTTCATCCAGCCTGTCAGCATGCAAGTCACTTCCTCTCCTTCCTGTCGTTGCGTTGCAGAAGGAAACAGAATTTAGCGTACTGGATCATGACCAGAGAAGATCGCCAGCTTGTAGTCCTAAAAAACTAAATAGATTTAGCATTTTCTACATCTGATTCTTTGGCCATTCCCACTATTGCTCTTTATTCAGTAGAGACATTGAATGAGTAAGTAACCTAAACACACAACTTGTCTGAAGTAGACTTGTCTGGAATTGTTCAGTGGCACTGATACAGCAGTGTGTGTGTATTGTGCGAGTACATTTTTGTGTAAGCAAACAATGAAAGTGTGTGATACTTTTGTGTGTATATATATATATATATGAGTGTACTCCCCTTCAAATTAGTGGATTCGGCTATTTCAGCCACACGTTACTGACTGGTGAATAAAATCGAGCACACAGCCATGCAATCTACATAGACAAATGTTGGCAGTAGAATGGCTTTACTGAAGAGCTCAGTGACTTTCAACATGGCACCGTCATAAGTCATTGTGTCAAAATTCTGGCCAGCTAGAGCTGCCCTGGTCAACTGTAAGGGCTGTTATTGTGATGTGGAAACGTCTAGGAGCAGCAACGGCTCAGCCGCGAAGTGGCAGGCCACACAAGCTCACTGAACGGGAACGCTGAGGGCTGGAGCGCGAAGCCTGTAAAAATGGTCTGTCCTCTACCGAGTTTCAAACTGCCTCTGGAAGCAACATCAGCACAAGAACTGTTCGTCGGGTGCTTCATGAAATGGGTTTCCATGGCCGAGCGACCGCGCACAAGCCTAAGATCACCATGCGCATTGCCAAGCGTCGCCTGCAGTGGTGTAAAGCTTGCTGCCATTGGACTCTGGAGCAGTAGAAATGTGTTCTCTGGAGTGATGATGACTCACGCTTCACCATCTGGCAGTCCGATGGACAAATCTGGGTTTGGCGGTTGCCATGAGAACGCTACCTGTCCCAATGCATAGTGCTAACTGTAAAGTTTGGTGGAGGAATAATGGTCTGTTTTTCCATGGTTCGGGTAGGGTTGGAGGACATGTGGCATTTGGTTTCAGGTAGGTTGAGGGATGTTCCAAAAATTATATTTAATTGAATGTTCTACTTCCTGGTTGCCATCTGGCAGTCCGACGGACGAATATGGGTTTGGCGGATGCAAGGAGAGCGCTACCTGTCTGAATGTATCCTGCCAACTGTAAAGTTTGGTGGAGGAGGAATAATGGTCTAGGGCTGAATTTCATGGTTTGGGCCCCTTAGTTCCAGTGATGGGAAATCTTAATGCTACAGCATACAATGACATTCTAGACGATTGCGTGCTTCTAACTTTGCGGCAACAGTTTGGGGAAGGCCCTTTCCTGTTTCAGCATGACAATGCCCCTGTGCACAAAGCAAGGTCCACACAGAAATGGTTTGTCAAGATTGGTGTGGAAGAACTTAACCGGCCTTCAGAGCTCTGACTTCAACCCCATCAAATACCTTTGGGATGAATAGGAACACCGATTGCGAGCCAGGACTTATCGCCCAACATCAGTGCCCGACCTCACTAATGCGCTTGTGGCTGAATGGAAGCAAGTCCCCACAGCAATTTTCCATCATCTAGTGGAAAGCCTTCCCAGAAGAGTGGAGGCTGTTATTGCAGCAAAGGGGGGATCAACTCCATATTAATGCCCATGATTTTGGAATGAGATTTTTGACGTACTTTTGGCCATCCATGTAATGTATTTCTTCTCATGGCTGCAAATGTACACGGCCATGCAATCTGCAATCTCCCCCCTGACTACACCTGTGGGACGGACTTGAACATTCAGTCTTCTACCGGGGGTGAACATGTACATGCTCTTGGCATTTCCCTATTTGTGTGTGAGATGAGCGTACTGCCCCATTCTGAGTGTCACAGCGTGTCAGTCAGAGACAGTGTGACATGGGAAGCTCTGATCGACAAGATGTGGAGACACATATTTCGCACCAAACAAGGTTTCCGCGTACCCAAGGCAAGTCTCAGACCCTCTGTGTGTCTTCAGCGTATACACGTGTGTGTGTGTGTGTGTGTGTGTGGTGTATTTTAGAGGCTAGCGAAAAGGGTCCCCCCCGTGAGGACAGTGGGTTCGGAGAACTGAGAGATAGGAAACACACGGTGGTGTCTTTTTTATGGCTGTAGTCTCCTGACAAGCCCCAGCCACTCGTTTTCTCTGTCACAGAGGAAAGAAGGCCAGAGTACTGTCAACTTGGACTCTACTGAAACCTTCACTTAAAATGAATTGTGGCATTCCCCAGCGTTGTGTTCTGTATCCAAACGGAAGAGAACGCTCTGAAACAGAGGAACTTGGAGGTACTATCTACACTAGTTCAATAAGAAACACATTTTCCTTCTTTCATTTCCAACGTTTTGAAATGTTTTGCTAGCTACAACATGCTGGAGCCCTGAGGAACACGACCTAGCTCTCTGTGTGAGATATTAGAAGCCTGGCAAACCAAGGATAGTTTATTTTAGTCCGATGTAGACTATCTGTGTAGACATTACCCCTACAGTAAAAAGTTTTAGTTGGCAAACCGTAAAAAAGAAAAAAGTGATTTATGTATTTGTATGCGTTTTGGAGTTACCCTTCACTTTCCATTTTCTGTGAGGCGATTCACATTGTTCCATAATTCCACAAAGAAATGTCTTTACCGCGAGTCAGCACTCGTGTGAAATCCTATGGAGTGTGCTGGCGGGTGAATTGCATTCATTTACAGCTTCTTGGAAGAGCGACTGTAACAGTTTTCCATACTCGCTGATAGCTGTAGAATGTGTGTGTGTGGCTCAGTTGGTAGAACATGGTGCTTGCAACGGCAAGGATTGTGGGTTCGATTTTCCTGGGGCCACCCGTATGAAAAATGTATGCACACATGACTGTGGATGAAGGCTTCTACTGAATTGGAATATACAGTGCCTTCAAAGTATTCATACCCCTTGACCTATTCCACATTGTGTTACAGCTTGAATTCAAAATTGATTAAAAAAAAAAAAAATTTCATGTATTCTACCCATCTACACACAATACCCCATAATGACAAACTGAACCTGTTTTACATTTATTTTTCAAATGTATTGAAAATGAAATACAGAAATCTCATTTACATACGTATTCACACCCATGAGTCAATACCTTGTAGAAGCACCTTTGGCGGCAATTACAGATTTGAAGTCGAGTGTATGTGCGTCTGTACACTAATCTGAATTCGGGGATTTTCTGTCAGATGCTCAAGCTCTGTTAGATTGGGAGCAGCAATCTTCAAGTCTTTCCACAGATTTTCCACAGGTTCAATTCTGGGCTTTGGCTGGACCACTCGAAGGACTTTCGCATTATTGTTCTGTAGCCATTCCAGCATTGCTTTGGCTGTATGCTTGGGGTCATTGTCCTGTTGGAACATAAATCTTCATCAAGGATTTGCCTGTATTTAGCTTCATTGCTACTTCTATCCTTACCAGTCTCCCTGCTGCTGAAAAGCATCCCCAAAACATGATGCTGCCACCAATGCTTCACGGTAGGGATAGTGTGCCTGGTTTTCTCCAGACATAGTGCTTTACATTCAGGCCAAAGAGTAACATTTGTCTCAACAGACCACAATATTTTACCTGGTATCAGTCTTTCATGTGCCTTTCTGCAAACTCCAAGCGTGCTATCATGTTCCTTTTTCTCAAGTGGCTTCCGTCTGGCCACTCTCCCTTAAAGTGCAGATTGGTGAAGTGCTGTAGAGACTGTTGTCCTTCTGGCAGGTTCTCTCATCTCAGCCAAGGAACTCTGTAGTTCTCACATCTGGGTCATTGGGTTCTTGGTCACCTTCCTGACCAACGTCCTTCTTGCCTGGTTGCTGAGTTTGGTTGGACGGCCAGACTTAGGCAGAGTCTGGGGAGTTCCATATGTTTTCAAATTTCCCAATGATGGAGACCACTGCACTCTTGGACACTTTCAAAACTCTAGAAATTGTTTTATACCCTTTTCTGATTTGTGTCTCATTACAATTCTATCTCAGAGATCTATGGACAGTTCCTTGGGCTTCATGGTATAGTTTCTGCTCTGACATGCATTGTCAACTGTGGAACCTTTATGTAGATGGGTGTGTTTATAATTCATGTCCAAACAATTGACTTGGTCACCTGTGGACTCCAATCAAGTTGTAGTAACATCTCAAGGATGATCAAAGGATTTTGATGCACCTGAGCTCAATTTGTAGTGTCATAGCAAAGGGGTGTGGATATTTATGTAATTTAGATTTCTGTATTTCATTTGCAATAATGTCTAATCATATTTTCACTGTCATTATGGGGTGAGGGGGAAGAATTCAGGCTGTAACACAACAAAATGTGCAATAAGTCAGAGATTGAATACTTTCTAAACACACTGTATTTAATATTGTCATGTAGCCCCAGGAAGTGAGCGATAGTGGTGACATCAGTCTCTTTCTGTGGGTTAACAGAGAAACAGGAAGTGAAGTGTGGGAGGGCAGAGCTGCGTCCTGTCATCTGTGTGTGTGTGGCAACCAACCCATCCTGACTGCCCGGGTGGACAGGACACACAGTTGCTGCTGTGTGTGTGTGTGGCCTATTTATAGAGCCCAAGTATCAAAATAATGGGCTGCAAAATAATACCTTTACTGATGTCCCTGAGGTCGACCGATTTATGATTTTTCAACACCGATACCGATTATTGGAGGGCCAAAAAAGCCGATACTGATTTTTTAAAACGATTTATTTTATTTGTAATAGTGACAATTACAACAATACTGAATGGACACTTATTTTAATATAATACATCAAAATCAATTTAGCCTCAAATAAATAATGAAACATGTTCCATTTGGTTTAAATAATGCAAAAACAAATGTGTTGGAGAAGAAAGTAAAAGTGCCATGTAAGAAAGCTAACGTTTAAGTTCCTTGCTCAGAACATGAGAACATATGGAAGCTGGTGGTTCCTTTTAACATGAGTCTTCAATATTCCCAGGTAAGAAGTTTTAGGTTGTAGTTATTATAGGAATTATAGGACTATTTCTCTCTCTACGATTTGTATTTCATATACCTTTGACTATTGAATGTTCTTATAGGCACTTTAGTATTGCCAGTGTAACATTATAGCTTCCATCCCTCTCCTCGCTACTACCTGGGCTCGAACCAGGAACACATCGACAACAGCCACCCTCGAAGCAGCGTTACCAATGCAGAGCAAGGGGAACAACTACTCCAAGTCTCAGAGCGAGTGACGTTTGAAACGCTATTAGCGCGCACCCCACTAACTAGCTAGCCATTTCACATCGGTTACACCAGCCTAATCTCGGGAGTTGATAGGCTTGAAGTCATAAACATCGCAATGCTTGAAGCATTGCGAAGAGCTCCTGGCAAAACGCACGAAAGTCCTGTTTGAATGAATGCTTACGAGCCTGCTGCTGCCTACCACCGCTCAGACTGCTCGATCAAATCATAGACTTAATTATAACACACAGAAATTCGAGCCTTAGGTCATTAATTAATATGGTTGAATCCGGAAACGATCATCTCGAAAACAAGAAGTTTATTCTTTCAGTGAAATACGGAACCGTTCCGTATTTTATCTAACGGGTGGCATCCATAAGTCTAAATATTCCTGTTACATTGCACAACCTTCAATGTTATGTCATAATTGCGTAAAATTCTGGCAAATTAGTTTGCAACGAGCCAGGCGTCCCAAACTGCATATACCCTGACTCTGGGTGCAATGAACACAAGAGAAGTGACACAATTTCACCTGGTTAATATTGCCTGCTAACCTGGATTTATTTTAGCTAAATATGCAGGTTTAAAAATATATACTTGTGTATTGATTTTAAGAAAAGGCATTGATGTTTATGGTTAGGTACACGTTGGAGCAACGACAGTCCTGTTTCGCGAATGAGCACCGTATCGATTATATGCAACGCAGGACACGCTAGGTAAACTAGTAATATCAACTATCTGTAGTTAACTAGTGATTATGATTCATTTTTTATAAGTTTAATGCTAGCTAGCAACTTACCTTGGCTTCTTACTGCATTCGCGTAACAGGCAGGCTCCTCGTGGAGTGCAATGTAAAGCAGGTGGTTAGCGCGTTGGACTAGTTAACCGTAAGGTAACAAGATTGAATCCCCGAGCTGACAAGGTAAAAATCTGTCGTTCTGCCCCTGAACAAGGCAGTTAACCCACCGTTCCTATGCCGTCATTGAAAATAAGAATGTGTTCTTAACTGACTTGCCTAGTTAAATAAAGGTGTAAAAAAAATCTGCCAAATCGGTGTCCAAAAATACTGATTTCCGATTTGTTATGAAAACTCGAAATCGACCCTAATTAATCGGCCATTCCGATTAATCAGTCGACCTCTACTCTCAATGTCATAAGGTAGCATCATAAAAATCATATTTTTCTCCCTGCATCCTCTACAACCTACATTTTACTATAGAACACTGCATGTGAATCACAGCCAAACCTGACACCCTTCTCCCTCTAACACCTCCCAATCAGGACAGGTCCCATATTACCTGGGTAGAGAAGGACTTTGCCAATATTACTGCCAAGGTAAGATTATTCCTCATTCAGTGGCCTTATCCACAGTTAAGTCAATACACTCTCTTCCTCAAATGCTTTGCCTTGCTGAGCTAAAATCAATATTGTGTCAACAATGTCAGAATATGTTGTGAATAATTTGCTTAGCTGTGGCTGTCCCCTTAGCTGTGGCTGGCCCCTTAGCTGTGGCTGGCCCCTTAGCTGTGGCTGGCCCCTTAGCTGTGGCTGGCCCCTTAGCTGTGGCTGTCCCCTTAGCTGTGGCTGTCCCCTTAGCTGTGGCTGGCCCCTTAGCTGTGGCTGTCCCCTTAGCTGTGGCTGGCCCCTTAGCTGTGGCTGGCCCCTTAGCTGTGGCTGGCCCCTTAGCTGTGGCTGGCCCCTTAGCTGTGGCTGGCCCCTTAGCTGTGGCTGGCCCCTTAGCTGTGGCTGGCCCCTTAGCTGTGGCTGGCCCCTTAGCTGTGGCTGGCCCCTTAGCTGTGGCTGTCCCCTTAGCTGTGGCTGGCTCCTTAGCTGTCTGAGTCATTTGCTTCAGAATTTGACAAGGCAACTTTTTCATACATCTTTGCTGTAGAAATGTTATTTTCAACATCTGGTTGAAATCTGTGTGGATCTTCTAGGGTTATCATCATGTGACTTTAAATGGACACCTGAAGCTTCAATGGCTCTCCATTGAAAGTATTTCTTAGTCGGGGACTAGGCTCTGCATCCTGGGAACCTATCCTACATTCCCTGTCTTTATCACATCACAAATGGAGTTAGGACTGAGTTCATACAGCAGATAGCATAGCCGTTAAGAACATTTGGCCAGTAACCGTAAAGTCGCTGGTCTGAATCACCGAGCTGGTGAAAACACTCTGTCGGTCTAGATAAGTGTCTGCTAAATGACTAAATTATACTGTGAAGATAATAGGGGTGCGATCAGCAGGATACGTTTTGGAACATTCAGATATATATATATATATCTCACAAACATGCCTCTGTCATGTAGGCCAAGGAATCATGTTGGCTCAATTCATGGTATTTGTATCTGCAACGTTCAACTTTTGGCAACTGAAGGTGGCCTAGGTACAAGTGGTACAGTACAAGATATTTTGATCCTGGTCTAGTCATGCAATAGAGCTCTATAGGAGGTTACATGGGATCTTAGGAGCTTGAAGAAGAAGTAGTGACTTAGAAAGCCGATGGAGACTGAGTGGAACAGTGTTCGGTGAAGCTAAGAGGAAGTGTGGATTGATTTATATAGAGTGACAGTGTGTTTGTAGGGATGTGGAAGTTCCTCTCCTCACACACGGGGTAGATGGGGGTGGCAGGAAATAGGCTGTAAGGGATTCCTGTGTCCTGGCCCGTCTCTCTCATTCTTTATAGCGCAAGAACGAAGGAGACAGAGAGGTCTCTCTCTATTCAATTCAAGGGGATTTATTGGCATGGGAAACATATGTTAACATTGACAAAGCAAGTGAACTAGATAATGTACAAAAGTGAAATAAAAATGGACAATAAACCTTACACTCACAGAAGTTCCAAAAGAATAAAGACATTACAAATGTCATTATGTATATGATGTATCTCTATCTGGGTCATAATGTTGACAGTGAGGGAGGTGACACCTCACCACCCTGCCCACATCTCACCACCCTGGCCATAGCCGAAGGGAAGTTGTCCTGTCTGTCTTTCACACACTAGTTGTGTGGGTTCTGCACACAGGTCTCTTCCTTCCTGCCTCTCTCTCTCGCTCCCTCTCTGTGTATCTCTCTCAGTTCAGCAGTAGGCAAAGCTCTGTGCTAGCAGAGGACAGGACACAAAGTTAAGAGCTTTTACATACAGAGTACAACTTTCACCTCATCTTACCTGGCAGTCTACCAGTCTGGTATGAGATTGAGGACTTTGTTCAGAGGTAGGGGGGGATGGGACTGAGATGAGGTCTAGGTTGGCAAGGCAATGTTGAGATGGACAAGGACGGGAGGAAGTTGAAAGTGAGCCGCTTGCTGACCCTCTTCTTCCTCTTCAAGAAACACCAGACCAATGCTTTGGCCAGCTGCAGCGTGCCACAGACAGGCAATGAGACAGACGCCTCATGTGAAGACCGTCAGAACAGAACCCGGTGTATGGTAATGTGGTCTTCACACCGGGGCGAATCCCAACTTCCACTTGTCAAATTTTTACTTACATGGTCATGCTTTGAAGTGCATTTTCAACTAAGCTGAAGGTTTTGGGCCCATAGATAATTAGATCTGGGCTTGTTGTGTATGGAGCAGGAGATGTGTAAAAGGCATGTCATGTGTGTTAGAATGTATTGTTCGCATTTCCTGTCCTCTTCTTCGTTTTGTTTTGCTTCCTGTTGACAAACTATGAATGTGCAGTGCCAAAAGCAGCTATTGAGGTATATGGCAGTTGTGTAGGTGTATTAATGAATGAACACTTATTCTATTGTGATATGTGGCAGCAAGTGTTAGAGCTTATTGTGGTCGAAGCAGTCTGACTCAACGGGTTAAAGGCCTTCACATCGCAGGTGTTCCTCATTATCCCCTTGGTCATTATCCAGTTCCTGTGAAACACCTGAATAAGTCAAAGTGCCTCACAGTATGTCAGTTATTTGGATCCTAAACACAGAGATATTGACAGTATGAAAACAGTATGTGTCATTCAGAAAGTATTCAGACCCCTTGACTTTTGCCACATTTTGATACGTTACAACCTTATTCTTAAATGGATAATTAAATTAAATGGATGTTTGACGAGCAGGTGTCCACATACTTTTGGCAATGAAATATTGTTCTTGACTGTAGGGGTTCATTTGTTAAGAATGTACAAATGTATTCCAAAAAACTTACCTTGATTACAATAAATGTACATTTTAACTACCGATCGTATACCTGCTAGCTTTGTAGGAGACCGACGCAGTGGGGGGGGGGGGGGGGTTTTACTTTAGAGAATTAACTTTACACAAGTAAGAATGTATAAGTTAGGTGTGGTTGTTGTAATTTCATGGTGACTCAGTGTTAACTTAGTCAGCAGTGTGGTAGAGGAGTGTTTGTGTCTAGTGTTAGTTCTACCCTCAGTAGAATGACTATCTACTCACTATGGTTGGGTCACTGCACATGGTCACTAGCATAATGGAGTCTAAAGCCTTGTTCACATTTGCAAATTTGAAGTGACTCAAATTCTATTTATTTGCATTTCTTATTTGAATCTCTAATTTTTCATGCTGTCTGTCCAGGCAAAAAGAACATGGAATCGGATATTTCAAGCAAAGTTTCAAAACACCACCTGATTCCTGGCCATGTGACCTTTTGTCTGAACAGTCAAATCTGATTTTGCCCTCGAGTGGTTTTTAGACATATTTGGCATATCTTGCTGCTTGCTAGCTACTCTGACTTTTTGACAAGAACATGTGGTAGCTAACTAGCTTGTTTACAAACAAATTAGGTACTGTGCTAGAAAGCTAAACGGCTAACTAGCTAGCTAGGTGACTGCCGTGGCTAGCCAAAAAGGACTTGTTTTGAAAGTTGGATCTTAACGTTTGAGGCGTTACAAGTGTTCTTACACTAGGATTTTAAACATTCAAAGCAACTGGGAAACGTCCATGACAACGTTGTTGTCACCTTAACTTGCTACATAACTTCTGAGTGATAGGAAGCACGAGCACCACGACCAATCAGCCTACCCCACTGCACACATACCCGTTGTTACTATGACAACAAGCGTAGCCTTGTTGTCATCAGTAAATGACTGCTGTCTGAACACACATCTGATTTGGTCACTTGCTGTTTAGACAGTCAGTAGTTCAAAACGGATTTGTAAAAACAAAACAGTTTTTGAGCTTTGAGGCCTGCAGTGAGAACGAGGCTTAAGGGGCCTGGGGGTTGGGCCACTTCACATGGTATTGCACTGCAACTCTGCATACTGGAGTTGGCTGTTTTGAGAAATGTCTCAACAAACATGGTATAACGTATAAAGGCAATGTATTTGCACAACAACAAAAACAATTGTACTGTGACTGTTCTGTTGTAATATCAGTAAGATTCAGTAGACCTAGGCTCTAAAGCAGCCTATGTGTTACACCGCTGGTGTGAAAACAGAATTATTTAAAGTTGTGGTTACTGTTACCATTCTCAGTATCATTGACAGTAAATGACATCACCACTTCTTCCGACAAGCTGCCCACAACACAAATACACCCGAGGGTTGAGAGGGGATTTGAGTTTTTATTATAAAAAAATTGTCTACACTTGTTCCATCTCTGTCTTCTAAGCCTAAATAGCACTGCTACACCAAGCCATTACCGTTCTCTGACCTCTCTCTCTATATATATATCCTCTGGTAATACCTAGTTTTCTACCCTCTTCCTCTTTTCAGTTGGCTTCTTAGAATTAGGTACACACACTTTGATCAGGATGCAACCTAGTATGAGAAAAGAGGAACCTGTATCAACCAACCCCCAGCAGCTCCTAAACGTCTTGCTCCTAGGACCTCTGTCTGTATCAACCAACTCCCAGCAGCTCCTAAACGTCTTGCTCCTAGGACCTCTGTATCAACCAACTCCCAGCAGCTCCTAAACGTCTTGCTCCTAGGACCTCTGTCTGTATCAACCAACTCCCAGCAGCTCCTAAACGTCTTGCTCCTAGGACCTCTGTCTGTATCAACCAACTCCCAGCAGCTCCTAAACGTCTTGCTCCTAGGACCTCTGTCTGTATCAACCAACCCCCAGCAGCTCCTAAACGTCTTGCTCCTAGGACCTCTGTCTGTATCAACCAACCCCCAGCAGCTCCTAAACGTCTTGCTCCTAAGCTACATGCAATAGTTATTTGTATGCACTGTAGGAAGCTCTGGTCCTATTCATTCTGAAATATTCTTATCAGGAATAGTTTATTTTCACGGTCACGTGATCAAACATCTTTGGTTTTCCTCACTGGACTGTTTGGAGAAAGACAGATTTGTACTACCAAAGGACGTATGGCAAAATCTTACCGCGTTTAGGATGTTTTTTTATCTGTAGACAGTGTCAATGTTTTCTCTTGGAAGGGATGACCTACTATGCTATCTCCTGCATAATGGACCTTGTTATTGTCTCTGTCTAGGACAATGATGTCATCAAGGAGATCAACATCACCAATGTGGTCAAGGAGGGTTCAGAGAAAGCCGACGCCCGCCAGTTTGAGCTGCTTAAAGTGCTGGGCCAGGGCTCCTTTGGCAAGGTAAGAGATTGTCTAAGGTAGTACATTGCCCATGTTCCATTAACCCTCTGCTTGCAGATAAATGGGAGATTGGTTTAAACCAGGGGTGGGTAATTCCAGTCCTCGATGACCTAATTTGGTGTCAGTTTTTCCCCAGCTAACACACCTGACTGCAATCAACTAATGATGATCTTCAGTTTAGAAATGCAATTTGATTAATCAGCTGTATTTGCTAGGGATGGGGAAGAAGTGTGACACCAATCAGGCCCTCGAGGACTGGAGTTGCCCACCCCTGATCTAAACAGTGGGATAGAAATCTTGCTTTCACTTGTCCAATCTGGGAGAGATCAGTGATGGCCTCCGTCATCAACCATAAAGCAACTCACTGATTAGAACAGGGATGGGCAACTTCAGTCCTCGGGGGCCTGGTTGGTGTCACACTTTTGCCCCAGCTAACACACCTGACTCCAATAATCAACTGATCACGATGATCAGTTTAGAATGTAATTAGATGAATCAGCTGTGTTTTGCTAGGGATGGGGGAAAAGTGACCCCACTCCGGCCCCTGAAGACGAGTTGCCCATCCCTGGGTTAGATCCCATATATATATATATATAATATGGGTATATTCAATATCACCGCCAGTCCCTCCGTCACGGAGCATTGACTTGGATGGGAATGTCCGATGTCCTCTCTAGTAGTTAATTTTTGTAGGATTGAGAGTTGGATGTTGTCTTGCGTTGCCTGCAGGTGTTCTTGGTGCGGAAGGTGACGCCTCCCGACGACAACGAGCTGTATGCAATGAAGGTCCTGAGAAAAGCCACCCTCAAAGGTACACACACACACACACACATACACACACACACACACACACACACACACACACACACACACACACACACACACACACACACACAAAGTGGAATAGAGACATATACTGTTATGGGAAACGATATTGTAGCTACACGTTCATAGGGTGGTAAACATGTTGTGAAGTTTTTGGGGTGGTAAACATGTGAAGTTTTTGGGGTGGTAAACATGTTGTGAAGTTTTTGGGGTGGTTAACATGTTGTGACGTTCATAGGGTGGTAAACATGTTGTGACGTTTTTGGGGTGGTAAACATGTGAAGTTTTTGGGGTGGTTAACATGTTGTGACGTTCATAGGGTGGTAAACATGTTGTGACGTTTTTGGGGTGGTAAACATGTGAAGTTTTTGGGGTGGTAAACATGTTGTGACGTTTTTGGGGTGGTAAACATGTTGTGACGTTTTTGGGGTGGTAAACATGTTGTGACGTTTTTGGGGTGGTAAACATGTGAAGTTTTTGGGGTGGTTAACATGTGACGTTTTTGGGGTGGTTAACATGTTGTGACGTTTTTGGGGTGGTTAACATGTTGTGACGTTTTTGGGGTGGTAAACATGTTGTGACGTTTTTGGGGTGGTAAACATGTTGTGACGTTTTTGGGGTGGTAAACATGTTGTGACGTTTTTGGGGTGGTAAACATGTTGTGACGTTTTTGGGGTGGTAAACATGTTGTGATGTTTTTGGGGTGGTTAACATGTTGTGACGTTTTTGGGGTGGTTAACATGTTGTGACGTTTTTGGGGTGGTTAACATGTTGTGACGTTTTTGGGGTGGTTAACATGTTGTGACGTTTTTGGGGTGGTTAACATGTTGTGACGTTTTTGGGGTGGTTAACATGTTGTGACGTTTTTGGGGTGGTTAACATGTTGTGACGTTTTTGGGGTGGTTAACATGTTGTGACGTTTTTGGGGTGGTTAACATGTTGTGACGTTTTTGGGGTGGTTAACATGTTGTGACGTTTTTGGGGTGGTTAACATGTTGTGACGTTTTTGGGGTGGTTAACATGTTGTGACGTTTTTGGGGTGGTTAACATGTTGTGACGTTTTTGGGGTGGTAAACATGTTGTGACGTTTTTGGGGTGGTTAACATGTTGTGACGTTTTTGGGGTGGTAAACATGTTGTGACGTTTTTGGGGTGGTTAACATGTTGTGACGTTTTTGGGGTGGTAAACATGTTGTGACGTTTTTGGGGTGGTAAACAAAAACAGCCCACTTGTTGCGCAAACATAAGTGTGTCTGAATCCATCCAACGGAGCTCACGGTTTCATAACCACATCTTCATAGTAAAGGCTTGGTCTCACCTCATTTGTTGACATGTCTTTGCGTTCGCTCCATACTCTACGTGCCATTTTGCTTTACAATTTTTCCCCCAGTGTTTTGAACTTGTCTCAAGGCTCTGATAGTGAGAAGACATGAGCGTTTTTTTTCAGGTAGTGTGTATCTCGTCTTCCTGTATGTGTAGTTGTAGAAGACCACACCGCTAGCTAGCAGTCGGTGTCAGTCGCTCCCCACCCTGTCAACAGGTGCTGTGGTCTACTGCTGTGGTCTACTGCTTTGGTCTACTGCTGTGGTCAACACTAGATGTAAACACCTTGGCTGTTTAATTATCAATGGGAACAGATTGTCTCACAGACTACATCTCACTGCCACCGTGTGCTGAAGATCTGTCTAACCGTTCAACAAGAATGTCCGTTCACATTTTCATTATTTTAATTATTTTTAAATTATTTGTATTATCAAAATATTTCAAGGATTGATTATTTGGCGTTTTTGCTTTTGGCTGAATTCTCAAATCCATTGAGTGAGATTAAAATATTTTTGGTGACACTGACAGTTTAGCATTTTGTTTAAGTAATGTCTTAACCATGGACTCCCTTTTCCAAACCAATCTGTTACCAAGCTAATGTGGTAGCATTGTTTTGCACTAACCTTCTGACAGCTCTGAAATGGTGCGATCCTTTCCCCACCCCACAGTGAGAGACCGGGTGAGGACCAAGATGGAGAGAGACATCCTGGCAGATGTCAACCACCCCTTCGTGGTCAAACTCCACTACGGTGAGTTCACAACCAGGACCTTTGTTCAGATAACATGGTAAAGGACCACAGGGCAGGTGGTGACAACACCGTGTCACTTAGCGATAACGGTAGTTGTGGGCAGTGCCCTCCATGTTTAAACGATGAATGGGAACAGCTTTGGGTGCTGCCAGACATTTTTATGCAAATGATTTAGCACTGGATATACACTTGTGCTAGCCCATTAAGTGTCTGTGTGTCTCTAGCATTTCAGACAGAGGGAAAGCTCTACCTGATCCTGGACTTTCTGAGAGGAGGAGATCTCTTCACCAGACTGTCTAAAGAGGTGTGTTCTTAATATCTTTTCTGAGAGGAGGAGATCTCTTCACCAGACTGTCTGAAGAGGTGGACCTCAAGGACCTATGTTCCAGAAAAATGTATCTTTGTGACATCTTATGTGTCATGGTTATTATAACCTCTCTGCATTATATTTTGTGTGTGTGTGTGGTATCCAGGTGATGTTCACAGAGGAGGATGTGAAGTTCTACCTAGCGGAGTTGGCTCTGGGCCTGGACCACCTGCATAGCCTGGGCATCATCTACAGAGACCTCAAACCTGAGAAGTAGGTGGAGCCTCAGCGGAGGGCAGCTAGTCCTCGCTAGCCTAGCGTAGCATCACCTTCCTACAATAATAATATATGCCATTTAGCAGACACTTTTATCCAAGCAACTTAGTCATGTGTGCCTATATTTTACACATCAGTAGCCCCAGTGAGAATTGAACCCACGACACCACGATCCTGGTGTTGAAATTGCCATACTCTACCAACTGAGCTAGAGGACCTCGTGCTAGTGCTAGTGCTAGTGCTAGTGCTATGCTAGTGCTATGCTAGTGTAGCACCAACCCACAAATGCTTTTTCTTCTAAAATGACAGGAACCTTGAGATGCAATGTGCTTCTATGTTAGCTATCTCTTCTATGTGTATATACATTATTCAAGGCCCCTTAATCTACAATTTTTAGAAACTGGCAAATTTCACTGCAGTATAATTGATTGTCCTCTCAGTTTTGATTGGGGTTATTGATGTTATCAACAATCATCATGTCTGGTCTTGAGTACTGGAATCTTAACATGACATATGGATACTAGAGAATGAGACAGCCTTGCCTGAGTGCACAGACCGATTTACATAGATGTTATTATGTGTGTGGCATATACATGTCTGACACTGTGAATTAACTGAGGGGGGAAACTTGATTTGGGCTGCGCTTTTGCTGTTACATTTTAGTGAAGGAAAGAGAGGGAGGATGAGGGCCACTATATGAAAATACAAATGGAGTCTACAGAGTGGTTTTTGAACTCAGAAAATATTCTACCCTCATAATGCCAAGTCATTTGCAAGCCGGTTGTGACACAACGCTGAGACCAGTCTGTGCGTTGTGACGCAACGCTGAGACCAGTCTGTGCGTTGTGACGCAACGCGGAGACCAGTCTGTGCGTTGTGACGCAGCGCGGAGACCAGTCTGTGCGTTGTGACGCAGCGCGGAGACCAGTCTGTGCGTTGTGACGCAGCGCGGAGACCAGTCTGTGCGTTGTGACGCAGCGCGGAGACCAGTCTGTGCGTTGTGACGCAGCGCGGAGACCAGTCTGTGCGTTGTGACGCAGCGCGGAGACCAGTCTGTGCGTTGTGACGCAGCGCGTAGACCAGTCTGTGCGTTGTGACGCAGCGCGGAGACCAGTCTGTGCGTTGTGACGCAGCGCGGAGACCAGTCTGTGCGTTGTGACGCAGCGCGGAGACCAGTCTGTGCGTTGTGACGCAGCGCGGAGACCAGTCTGTGCGTTGTGACGCAGCGCGGAGACCAGTCTGTGCGTTGTGACGCAACGCGGAGACCAGTCTGTGCGTTGTGACGCAACGCGTAGACCAGTCTGTGCGTTGTGACGCAGCGCGGAGACCAGTCTGTGCGTTGTGACGCAGCGCGGAGACCAGTCTGTGCGTTGTGACGCAGCGCGGAGACCAGTCTGTGCGTTGTGACGCAACGCGGAGACCAGTCTGTGCGTTGTGACGCAGCGCGTAGACCAGTCTGTGCGTTGTGACGCAGCGCGGAGACCAGTCTGTGCGTTGTGACGCAGCGCGGAGACCAGTCTGTGCGTTGTGACGCAGCGCGGAGACCAGTCTGTGCGTTGTGACGCAACGCGGAGACCAGTCTGTGCGTTGTGACGCAACGCGGAGACCAGTCTGTGCGTTGTGACGCAGCGCGGAGACCAGTCTGTGCGTTGTGACGCAGCGCGGAGACCAGTCTGTGCGTTGTGACGCAGCGCGGAGACCAGTCTGTGCGTTGTGACGCAGCGCGGAGACCAGTCTGTGCGTTGTGACGCAGCGCGGAGACCAGTCTGTGCGTTGTGACGCAGCGCGGAGACCAGTCTGTGCGTTGTGACACACCTGACACTAACTCTGTATTACTGATGTAACGCCTGGCAACTCTCTATTCTGTTGTAGCATTCTACTGGATGAAGAGGGCCATATCAAACTCACAGGTAGGACACACACACACACTACCCCCCCCCCCCCCCCTCTCCAATATACACGAAGTATACCAAACATAAAGAGAACCTTCCTAATATTGAGTCCCCCCCCTGCCCTCAGAACAGCCTCAATTTGTCGGGGCATGGACTACAAGGTGTCGAAAGCGTTCCACAGGGATGCTGGCCCATGTTGACTCCATTGCTTCATAAAGTTGTCTAGATTGGTCCACCACCTTAAAGACATTCTTGATACACATGGGAAACTGTTAAGTGTGAAAAATATATATATATTTTAAAAGAAATCCAGGTAATTCCAAGTGGTTCACATAATTTTTCTTGCAACTGTATATATGACATTACCCCCCCTCCACACACACACACACACACACACACACACACACACACTAACCCACCCCTCACACACACGTCCCTCTGCCTGTTCTCTCGTTCCACTTGGCCTCCCCATTAGTCAGTGAGTCGGCACCAGTCTTATCTGTTCCTGTGTAGATAACTGCTCTATGCATGGACCTGTAGAGCAGTGGTTCCCAACCAGGAGTACAAGGGCCCCGGGGGTACTTGGCCTGTCCACAGAGGGTACAAGGGCCCCGGGGGTACTTGGCCTGTCCACAGAGGGTACAAGGGCCCTGGGGGTACTTGGCCTGTCCACAGAGGGTACAAGGGCCCTGGGGGTACTTGGCCTGTCCACAGAGGGTACAAGGGCCCTGGGGGTACTTGGCCTGTCCACAGAGGGTACAAGGGCCCCGGGGGTACTTGGCCTGTCCACAGAGGGTACAAGGGCCCCGGGGGTACTTGGCCTGTTCACAGAGGGTACAAGGGCCCCGGGGGTACTTGGCCTGTCCACAGAGGGTACAAGGGCCCCGGGGGTACTTGGCCTGTCCACAGAGGGTACAAGGGCCCCGGGGGTACTTGGCCTGTCCACAGAGGGTACAAGGGCCCCGGGGGTACTTGGCCTGTCCACAGAGGGTACAAGGGCCCCGGGGGTACTTGGCCTGTCCACAGAGGGTACTAGGGCCCCGGGGGTACTTGGCCTGTCCAGAGGGTACTAGGACCCTGGGGGTACGTGTTCTTGAAGACTCATGAGACCATAGGCCTACTGGTAAAAATGCACATGAGGGGGTACTTCAGGGGTTCTCCAGCCAAAAGAAAATTCAGTTGGTGGTCCAGTAACCGAAAAACAACTACTGATGTAGAGCATGACCCTGAAATGACAAACGCCACAGGTGACCTTAAAAATATCCCAGTGTGGTGTATTACCTTCACATGGAGCATTTGAATGATAAGGCCTTAGAATACCTGAAGAGTCATCATGGCATCAGGAAGTGGTACGGATCGTTTTCCCGGATCATGTGACCTGGCTAGGAGAGAACTCTAGGGCTTTGTCTGAAATGGCATCCTCTTCGCCAAAATATAATGCACTCCTTTTGACCGGGGCCCTCTAGAATTACCCACCATAGGGAATAGGGTACCATTGCAGACCTAGCCTGGGCCCTAATTGTAGTCTATAGACTAGTTATTATAGTCAAACTCCTGGCCATTTCCATAAAGCATAGTGTTAATGTCCTTTCTTCCTCTGTCTGTTGTGTGTGTTCATGATGTGTGTTTATGGTAGTACAGGTAATTGGATCGTAACTGACTTGTGGTGTCTTCTCCCCAGATTTTGGCTTGTGTAAAGAGGCTGTTGACCAAGAGAAGAAAGCCTACTCCTTCTGTGGTACGGTGGAATACATGGCGCCAGAGGTGGTGAACAGGCAGGGCCACATACAGAGCGCCGACTGGTGGTCGTTTGGGGTACTGATGGTGAGTCATTTCATCTGTCGTTTGGGTTATATTCATTAGTGCACAACTTGGTAAGATGCTTTGCAACTGAAAATGAAAATAAACGTTAGTTATTGGACACATTTAGGTAGTTTCTCCCTGTTTCAATCTGTTTTATTCCGTTTGGTGCCTAATGAACACAACCTTCACAATACAAACAATCAAACAGACATGAGTATGATGTGTGTTTGCGTCAGAGCTCTAGAATTGAATGTGAAAGGTGTATTTTTTTAAAAGATGGTGGTGGTTGTATTTGTTTGACAGTTTGAGATGCTGACCGGATCGCTGCCGTTCCAAGGGAAGGACCGCAAAGAGACCATGAACCTCATCCTCAAGTAAGTAGATACTGTCACAGAATAGGTCACTCCTTTTGATAAGCCATATAAACTCAGCAAAAAAAGAAACTTACCTTTTTCAGGACCCTGTCTTTCAAACATAATTTGTAAAAATCCAAATAACTTCACAGATCTTCATTGTAAAGGGTTTTAACACTGTTTTCCATGCTTGTTCAATGAACCATAAACAATTAATGAACATGCACCTGTGGAAAAGTCGTTAAGACACTATCAGCTTACAGACGGTAGGCAATTAAGGTCACAGTTATGAAAACTTAGGACACTAAAGAGGCCTTTCTACTGACTCTGAAAAACACCAAAAGAAAGATGCCCAGGGTCCCTGCTCATCTGCGTGAACGTGCCTTAGGCATGCTGCAAGGAGGCATGAGGACTGCAGATGTGGCCAGGGCAATAAATTGCAATGTTCGTACTGTGAGAAGCCTAAGACAGCGCTACAGGGAGACAGGACGGAGAGCTAATCGTCCTCGCAGTGGCAGACCATGTGTAACAACACCTGCACAGGATCGGTACATCCGAACATCACACCTGCGGGACAGGTACAGGATGGCAACAACAACTGCCCGAGTTACACCAGGAACGCACAATCCCTCCATCAGTGCTCAGACTGTCCGCAATAGGCTGAGAGAGGCTGGACTGAGGGCTTGTAGGCCTGTTGTAAGGCAGGTCCTCACCAAACATCACCGGCAACAATGTCGCCTATGGGCACAAACCGACTGTCGCTGGACCAGATAGGACTGGCAAAAAGTGCTCTTCACTGACGAGTTGCGGTTTTGTCTCACCAGGGGTGATGGTCGGATTTGCATTTGCATTTATCGTTGAAGGAATGAGCGTTACACCGAGGCCTGTACTCTGGAGCGGGATTGATTTGGAGGTGGAGGGTCCGTCATGGTCTGGGGCGGTGTGTCACAGCATCATCGGACTGAGCTTGTTGTCATTGCAGGCAATCTCAACGCTGTGCGTTACAGGAAAGACATCCTCCTCCCTCATGTGGTACCCTTCCTGCAGGCTCATCCTGACATGACCCTCCAGCATGACAATGCCACCATCCATACTGCTCGTACTCTGCGTGATTTCCTGCAAGACAGGAATGTCAGTGTTCTGCCATGGCCAGCGAAGAGCCCGGATCTCAATCCCATTGAACACGTCTGGGACCTGTTGGATCGGAGGGTTAGGGCTAGGGCCATTCCCCATAGAAATGTCCGGGAACTTGCAGGTGCCTTGGTGGAAGAGTGGGGTAACATCTCACAGTAAGAAGTGGCATGTCTGGTGCAGTCCATGAGACGGAGATGCACTGCAGTTCTTAATGCAGCTGGTGGCCACCAGATACTGACTGTTACTTTTGATTTTGACCCCCTCTTTGTTCAGGGACATATTATTCCATTTCTGTTAGTCACATGTCTATGGAACTTGTTCAGTTTGTCTGTTGGATCTTATGTTCATACAAATATTTACACGTGTAAAGTTTGCTGAAAATAAACGCAGTTGACAGTGTGAGGACGTTTCTTTTTTTGCTGAGTTTATATAATTCAACACTATATAGGGTCCCATTGCGGAACCACACTGGGCCCACAATCACTGGCTAGAGTGTCTGTAATTATTACCAGAGCAGTACTATTTATTTAGCCCGACTAAACCAGCCTGAATGCTGCGTTCAAGGAAACCGTGGTGAACGTTCAGTCTGGATTAACCAGGCTGCTATTTTATAAAACTTCTGGATTTAACAATGTCTCCCCCTGCAGGGCCAGATTGGGAATGCCCCAATTCCTGAGTACAGAGGCCCAGAGTCTCCTCCGAGCTCTGTTCAAGAGGAACCCCATCAACAGAATGGGTGAGTACTTACTAGCCAGTGACAAGGTAATTACAGGAGAGTAATCACTGTGGTATAATAAGACCGATTTTGATATTAAAGGGGCAATCTGCAGTTGGTACATCCAGTTTTTGACTTATAAATTAAGTATATGTATTGAATTAAATGTATTTTGGGTAACAGACATATACAACAAAATGTACAATGTGGACCCAGAGGATATCACTTGAAAGTATTCATTAAAATGCTTGTTTCCAAAGTGTTCCTCGATGGTGAAAACAATAACACGTATGATTAAAAGGCAAGACAAAATTGCAAACAACCATAAATACATTCATTTATATTGACAACATAAAAAGTGGAACTATTCACTGCATGACCTTAAAAATCAACCATATATTAATTTCACATCATACTGATCCTTCAAATAAATACACCTGACCAGCAGTAGGGGGCAGTGGAGTGGTTTCTCTTAGACAAACTTTTCCTGCTTTTTAAAGCCAGTTCTACTTTTTCTTTGCTTGATCTCTAAGGGGAGGCTATTCCATAGACAAATGCCTGTATAGAAAAACGTGCTCCTCACAGTGCTGTTTACTCTTGTGATTTTACAAGACATAACACCAGCTCTGGTATTGTAACTGTGGTGGTTATAGACCATATCAATGTGGTTTTTCATATAACCTGGGGCACGATCGTTTAAGTTGGTCCATGTATCTATTGATTCTTGAAGAATATAACTTATTAAATGCCTCATGAGCTTAGTTCAACTGTCGTAGCCAATCAGAACTGAAAATATAAGCTTGTTGTATTTAACAAATATAAACATGGTTAAAACTACATTGTAAAACTATAATATTGATATGGTGAATGGTCACACACCATGCATCCATAGATCTGTTTGTGAATTTGCCAGGGTGGCGTGAAGAACACATTGCTTCAACTGTTGATTGCCGCTTTAAGCATAGAGCTGGTGATGTTGTATGCAGTCATCCATACTAATAGTGTGATTGTGTGGACAGGGTCCGGGGCGGATGGTGCAGAGGAGATCAAACGCCACACGTTCTTCTCCACCATCGACTGGAACGTGAGTGGGGCCTCCCCTCTAGCACTCATCGCACACTCATACTGTAGTCCTATCAGGACTCATTATCTAATTAGCATTTTTAAATGAATTTTGTCATATGCTTCGGGCAATTCTCAAGTCTCCATTATTTGAACCCTTTCAGAAACTCTTTGAAACCTTTCAGAAACTATTTTAACCCTTTCAGAAACTGTTCCGGCGAGAGATCCCACCCCCGTTCAAGCCGGCGGTGGCCCGACCAGACGACACCTTCTACTTCGACTCAGAGTTCACCTCCCGCACACCCAAAGGTAAGAGGTCAAAGTTGACAAGAGTAACTTGTCCTAGCGTGACAAGACAGACCAGGGCTGACAATCTAACCTGACGTAGCAGGTGTAAAAAGCTGACTGAATCGAACCTGACGTAGCAGGCGTCAAAATCGGACAATCTAATCGAACCTGACGTAGCAGGTGTCAAAAGCTGACTGAATCGAACCTGACGTAGCAGGCGTCAAAAGCTGACTGAATCGAACCTGACGTAGCAGGCGTCAAAAGCTGACTGAATCGAACCTGACGTAGCAGGTGTCAAAAGCTGACTGAATCGAACCTGACGTAGCAGGCGTCAAAAGCTGACTGAATCGAATCTGACGTAGCAGCCGTCAA
>NC_092110.1:36778372-36828372 GCF_045679555.1 Salvelinus alpinus | reverse complement strand
AGATGCTATTTTGGGGGTTTTAATGGAAAATAAACCATCGAGAGATTAGTGATGCACCGATATTACATTTTTGGCCGATACCGATATCCAATATTTTCCTTGCCCCCAAAAAAACGATATAACATTTTAGCAGCCTTTTAAGCATTCTAGTACAGTTAAATAGTTAACGCACACACATGGACACAGCGGTCTAAGGCACTGCATCTCGGTGCAAGAGGTGTCACTAAAGTCCCTGGTTCGAATCCAGGCTGTATCACATCCGGTCATAATTGGGAGTCCCATAGGGCAGCGCACAATTGGCCCAGCGTCATCCGGGTTTGGCTGCGGTAGGCCGTCATTGTAAATAATAATTGGTTCTTAACTAACTTGCCTAGTTAAATCAAGGTTACACACACACTGACCAAAATATATATTTTGTTGGCATTTATGCATGTTCCCATTACCAGTGAAACATAATTAAAACCTACTTCTTTCACTTACTTGCTGTGCTGTTTCATTCTCAACCAGGATTGCATCATACATGTCAAGCAGTGAAGTTTCAGCTCTGTCTGTCCGTGACCTCTCTTCCTCGGTGCGCACTGTCACTGTGTCCGTTTCCATCTTGTCCAGCTGTGTATGTAACATTTCACGTAAATCCTGTTTCTTGTCTGCATCGAAGTAGCGGCCCTTAGCATCGAACATAGCATTGAGCATGGTGGCGACACAGTGAAGAGAGAATGCCACCGACTCACTTGTTCACAGCCTGTGTGGGCAGTTTTGTTGCTGGGGCCCACTGTTGTCAAGGGCAACTGTTTAATTCGCCAATGTGTGCCAGTAAAAACATCCACCTCGTCGGGGAAAGGGGCCATCTTCACTCCATAGAAACTAGTCAGCACTAACGTTACACACTAGCTGCTAGCTAACTGGTTAGCATAGCATTGACGAAGTCAGAATGGGCATGCGCGCACTCCACTGTTATGTGACAGAATCGGTGGCGTTAGAATTTGTAATTAGAATACGACTACTACACTGAACAATAATATAAATCAACATGTAAAGTGTTTGTCCCATGAGCTGAAAAAAAGGCCCCAGAAATGTTCCATACGCACATGAAGCTTATCTCAAATGTTGTGCACATTTGTTTACATCCCTGCCAGTTTTGTTGAGCAGGAGTTTCAATGCCATGACAGAGGGTATCACTTCTGCTGCAGGCGCAGTTGATGAGTTTATTTCTCCAGTCAGTTGTTAGAATGGAGCTAGCTAGTGTGTTCAAGTTTCAAACATGTTCTCAAATGCCATTGAAATAGCAGCAACGGTATGAGAACCAGCACATTCATGAGCATGCAATACGACTTCCCTCAGTAGGAAGTCCTCGACGACCCACTGTGCTGTCACACTCAGCATGCTCATGGGGCTGATATCGCTGATCCAAATGTCAGTCGTGAAGCTAATAGCAGTTACTCTATTACTGTGTACCTCTGGTAGGGGAACTTCTGAAAAATGGTACCAAAAAAAAGTGTACCGGTGCTTGACCAAAGCCAACATCACCCATGACAGAGAACGGTTGATTGTCAAGGGCAATGAATTCCATTATCTTGGCTTTAATGGATTTTGCCTTGGAGTTGTCTCGCTAAAATGTCTTTACTCTTTCAAATGACTGCTCGACTTGACTGCTCGATCCACACAGCAGACATTGTGGGCTAGTTTAGGTGTGTTGCACGTATAGCGCAACATTTTACATGGCGTCATTACGTCATGTACTTATGTTATATAGGTATGTACTTCAGTTTTGACATCTGTTTTGCACATCAGCGTTAAACTAGACATCGGGCTGATAACGATAATCGCATTTTTCCGATATGGCCAATTCCGATATGTTCACCGATATATCGTGCATCCTTTATATATTGTGTGTGCGTGTACACTACCGTTCAAAGGTTTGGGGTCACTTAGAAATGTCCTTGTTTTTGAAAGAAAAGCAAATTTTTTGTCCAATTTAAAATAACATCAAATTGATCAGAAATAGTGTAGATGTTGTAAATGACTTTTGTAGCTGGAAACGGCTGATTTAAAAAAATATATATCTTCAGAGGTGTACAGAGGCCCATTATCAGCAACCATCACTCCTGTGTTCCAATGGCACGTTGTTACCTAATCCAAGTTGATCATTGTGAAAGGCTAATTGATCATTAGAAAACCCTTTTAAATTATGTTAGCACAGCTGAAAACTATTCTGATTAAAGAAGAAATAAAACTGGCCTTTAGACTAGTTGAGTATCTGGAGCATCAGAATTTGTGGGTTCGATTACAGGCTCAAAATGGCCAGAAACCAAGACCATTCTTCTGAAACTCATCAGTCTTTTCTTGTTCTGAGAATGAAGGCTATGCGAGAAATTGCCAAGAAACTCTAACCAGAATAGAAAGAGGAGTGGGAGGCCCCGGTCCCCAACTGAGCAAGAGGACAAGTACATTAGTGTCTAGTTTGAGAAACAGACGCCTCACAAGTCTTCAACTGGCAGCTTCATTATCTAGTACCCGCAAAACACCAGTCTCAACGTCAACAGTGAAGAGGTGACTCTGGGATGATGGCCTTCTAGGCCCGAACTTGAACCCGGTCTAACATCTCTGTAGAGACCTGAAAATAGCTGTGCAGCAACGCTCCCCATTCAACTTGACAGAGCTTGAGAGGATCTGCAGAGAATAATGGGGAAAATTCCCCAAATACAGATGTGC
The DNA here is from genome assembly GCF_045679555.1 of Salvelinus alpinus. Lineage (NCBI taxonomy): Eukaryota > Metazoa > Chordata > Actinopteri > Salmoniformes > Salmonidae > Salvelinus > Salvelinus alpinus. The sequence continues at coordinate 36,825,660 of NC_092110.1, read as the reverse complement.
CAAGCTTGTAGCATCATACCCAAGAAGACTTGAGGCTGTAAACACTGCCAAAGGTGCTTCAACAAAGTACAGAATAAAGGGTCTGAATACTTATGTAAATGTGATATTTCAGTATGTATGTATAGTTTCTGAAGGCACTGTATGGTCTAGCAATTGATTGGTGGTCTAATTCCACAAAGAGGGCGAGCAATTTCTCTGTTTGTTTAGCATTCCCCATAGCAAACCATGTTATTGAGTAACATGGCAATGTTTTACCCTCAACCCGGTCCATAGGACTGAGGTGACACAGTAAATCCTTCCCCACATTCTTTCTTCATGATGGCGATTTCAGAAATGTATTGAATGCCCTTTCCAAGCCATCAGAGACCTGAAAGACGGTTCATTGTTTCAATTGAAACTTTCACCCAAGGTCTATTTCGCCTGCATCAAGAGTATTTGGGGTATGTTGAGACACATCCGTCTTAAGATAACTAAATATGTATGCATCGACATGATCATTGCCATATAGATCGTTAAACATGTTTAAAGTCACGGGATCTACCGTTTTTGATGTTGCAGTTCGCGGAAATAGGAGGAAGCCGCGTCACTGAGGGGGCGTGTCCGTCCATGAGCTCTGTCCGATAGGGGGCATCGATAGGCTAGCGTCCTTGTCAACGCACTTTATTGCCTTTGGGTGTACAGCTCTACCCAGGTGATGCATGGTGGACAGTGTTGTGACATAATGCTGTGTGGGTTCTAGGTGTTAAAGCGTCAGGGCTATGACGAGGGCTGTGACATATGGAGTCTGGGAGTGTTGTTGTACACCATGCTGGCTGGGTAAGGAACACACGACATGCCAGTCATACAGCTGTGCACTGTATCCCACTCCAACAAAATGTCATGTTCTCACTCACTTACACATATACATACACATTCATTCTCATTTGACTGGTGCTCTCTCCCTCCCTCCCCCCTCAGCTTCACGCCGTTTGCCAACGGGCCCGAGGACACTCCAGATGAGATCCTGAGCAGGATAGGCAGCGGTCACTTCACCCTGACTGGAGGCAACTGGGATGCCGTGTCGGAAGCAGCGAAGGTACTAGGACTTGCTGGGTGACATAACTTTTCACGTGATCGTGCCGACCTGAACTGTGCTGGCTTTTATATTTTCTTTTCGCAATGTAGTGAAGTGGAACAATGACTAAATGTATTTCCGTTTGGATTTCGAGGATAGAGATACAGTATATAATTTAAAACTCATCTAACCTCCCAGCTATGTGTCTTCATAGGACCTGGTGTCTAAGATGCTTCACGTGGACCCCCACCAGCGGCTGACCGCAATGCAGGTTCTCAAGCACCCCTGGATCGTCCAGAGGGACAAGCTATCCAACAGCCAGCTGCAGCACCAGGATGCCAAGCTAGTCAAGGTACTAGACTCATACTGTGCACCAGTGGTTACCAAATGGGTCAATTGCGATTGACTGGTCGATCGTCAGTAGTTTTGAAACACCATGACCATCAGATGCAGGTACCATCAGTCCAGTAAATTAATAAATAAAATGATTTCAATTTATGCTCAGCTGTGCTTCCCATGGCTGAGCAGCCGCACACAAGCCTACGATTACCCTGCGCAATGCCAAGCGTCGGCTGGAGTGGTGTAAAGCTCGCTGCCATTGGACCCTGCAGCAATGTTCCAACATCTAGTGGAAAGCCTTCCCAGAAGATTGGAGGCTGTTATAGCTGCAAAGGAGGGACCAACTCCATATTAATACCCATGATTTTGTAATGTGATGTTCGACGAGCACATGCCAACATACTGTTAGCCATGTCGTGTATTTCTGGTGGACTCCGAAAAGTTGACATTAGAGCACCATGTTGCACACGCATTGTCAATTGTTCTGCCAATAGCACCATGTGACCTAACTTTTTAATTGCTGCAACTATATTTGTCCTCCAAACTGTTGTCTTAACATTGCACTACCTCTTCTCTTCCCACAGGGGGCGATGGCTGCCACCTACTCTGCCTTGAAGAGCTCCCAGCCCACCCCGGAGCTCAAGTCCATCGAATCGTCCTTCCTGGCCCAGCGACGTGTCAAGAAGCTCCCCTCCACCTCTCTGTAGATCCACCAGAGAGAGACCATGAACACCCCCAGACTCTAGCTAGAACGTCAGCCAGTACAGGAACAAGTCACGGGACTGAAGAGACCAGTAGATCCCCTCTATCTAACCAGCCAAGGACCACTGACTACTGCCATCTCCTCCCCTGGCAGTGATATCAATATTCTGCTGTAGTCCCTTCCCCTGCCATCGATATCACTACTCTGCTGTAGTCCCTTCCTCTGCCAACGATATCACTACTCTGCTGTAGTCCCCTGCCCTGCCAGTGATATCACTACTCTGCTGTAGTCCCCTGCCCTGCCAGTGATATCACTACTCTGCTGTAGTCCCCTGCCAGTGATATCACTACTCTGCTGTAGTCCCCTGCCAGTGATATCACTACTCTGCTGTAGTCCCCTGCCCTGCCAGTGATATCACTACTCTGCTGTAGTCCCCTGCCCTGCCAGTGATATCACTACTCTGCTGTAGTCCCCTGCCCTGCCAGTGATATCACTACTCTGCTGTAGTCCCCTGCCAGGGATATCACTACTCTGCTGTAGTCCCCTGCCAGTGATATCAGTAGTTTCTCTTTCCTCTTGGATGGGCTTCTGGGCATGGTCACTTGATGTCAATCAACCTGGACAAGCAACAAGACATGGTTGGGGATGAGGGTGCAGTGGGGTAGGAGCAGGTTATGGCAAATTTGTTAGCAGTATATTTTGGATAAGAGGTGTGTGTGAGTTTGTGAGACAACCTGCTACCACCGAGGACGTTGATGACCATTGAGGATGTTTCGGTTGTGTTTTTGTTTTGCTGTCGTTTTGATTGGCTCTTCATCTCCCTCAGCATCGCTGTGATTGGCTGTCGCTAAACTCTGCATGTCTGTCTGTTTGGTGTCGTTCTCTCTCCAATTGATCAGCTTGCCAAATCGATTTGTTTGTTTTTGCTGTTTTACCATTGAAAGCTGGAAGGGACAATGGCACAAAACGAGATCAGTCCATCACTATCATTTTCCTACATTTTGAATGAACATTAAAAGAAAAAAAAACATTTTGCCATAAATGCCTCTCGTTTTTGAGACTATACTGGAACTAGGAATTCTGGGTAATGTAGTCGATGCTAATGTTTTTTCTAGGCCGAATGTCTCACTCTCCATTGCATGACTTGCAGTGCGTTTAGTCCAGGGAAGGGTGCAGAAAGTTGTTTGCATGGTCTGGTGCAGTGTGGCGTCATGTTGCTTTGTCCTTCTCTTATCTGCACTTTTCTTGGTGACATTGCCGATTCTGAGAAGAAAAGATTTGAGATATGGCCAAATATGTTTATTGTAAAAAAAAAAGTTAAAAAAAGAGAAATAATATCTGTAATGCCACTAACAAGGTGGAATGTTGAAATCTTTTTTCCCCCCTTTATTGTCATTGTGTTTTCTTCTTGGATATGCGTATTTTGAATGTCATCTTTCTTGTATTTGCTTTTGTTGTTGAAAGGCATGTTGAACACACACTGTTGGAGCGTCCATGATGGACACTGTTGGAGGGTCCATGATGGACACTGTTGGAGGGTCCATGATGGACACTGTTGGAGCGTCCATGATGGACACTGTTGGCGCGTCCATGATGGACACTGTTGGCGCGTCCATGATGGACACTGTTGGAGCGTCCATGATGGACTCTTTCCCACAGCCCTCCTCTCTCTCTGTGTTTCAATGTCAAGTATGGTGAGAGTGATTGTCAAAACGATTGTACTGAGCACTCAAATGCGCTCTCTCCCATAAAGATATTCTCCGGTACTTTTGTATACTTTTTAACCAGTAGTTCTGAAAAGTAGCGCCCACGAGCCAAACATGGTCCCCGAAAATTGCCTACCACGTCATTGCTCTCTCTCTCTCTTGCTCTGCTGGGTGTGCTTCTTGCTAGTTGTCAGTCAAATGGTGAGGGGCTGAAGCTCATTGGCTGAAACTCAAATTAATAGGGGGCTGGCCCACGTGCAGGTAAATGTAGGGAAAATGGTGCTGCACAGCTTCCAGAAAACTGTCGCTTTCAAACTCGGGATTTCGTGACTAATTGAGGTAAGACTGTAATTCTGCTCATAGATTATACATGTATGAACTACACATTGACACATCCAGCCCAAACCGGGAGGATTAAAAAAGACTTACTAGTCGCCAAAGTACCCGAGCATGTCTTTAAGGTCTCTGTAAAGTATATTGTTTTTTCTTTTACTTAGACAATCCTTGACAGGAATATTTTTTTGTTCTTTTCTGATTTGATTGGCCTTGTCTGTTGGTCTTAATCAGGACATAAAGTAAATGTCCACAGGTCCTTTCTGTCTCCGGTTCAGTTTGACATTGTCTGAGTAGAAGTGCCGATCTAGGATCTGTCCGTATCTTATTCTATACAGACACAGCTATCTAACAGACACAACTGATCCTGGATCCGCACTCCTACTCTGAGGTGCATTGTGGATACGGTCCGTGGACTCTAGTACAGTATAGGTCACAACAACGTCTTTCTTGACTAGAGGTTCCTATGGGATAGTACACGTTTGCGTGGCTAAGTTTTTTTTGGTAGCTTTTAAATTCCTTAAGGGCCGAATTCCTAGACACGCGTTGAACATGCTTTTTAGTCTAGGACTTGTCCGGGAAACTGGCCCCTGCGCCTACAGCATAAAGAGCCTGTAAGTTTGTGTAGGCTTGGATCTTTAGTCTTAGATATGTGATGCATATCTTTAGAAAGGTTGGGATAACTCTTTCTATGGGGAAACACATTATTAAGAAGAAACAGATCAAGATGAAGAAGGGAACATTTGACTAAAATAAGAAATAACAGTTACCACCCACTGGGGCTCCTCGTAGTAACAGTAACCATTCTGCTATAGTAGCACAGTGACATTACTACAGTTGCCAAGTATGAAAACCCATTTCATCTCAGATCAAGTGGAATACATAGTTATGTTTATTATTTTTTAAATCAAGTTCTTTATAGCGTTTTTATTTTTTTATTTAACCTTTATTTAACTAGGCAAGTCAGTTAAGAACAAATTCTTATTTAAAATGCATACCGGGGAACAGTGGGTTATAACTGCCTTGTTTAAGGGCAGAACGAGCTACAAAGGTTGAGATTAAATGTTTAATTTACTATGATGATATTTACCTCCTTTTGTCTGTTCTATTTTGTTGTACCTTTCCTTATAAGGGTCCATAAACACTTCTCGTGGCAAAAACACGATTCACCAATGAATTGCAACCTAACTCAGACAAGTCCCATGATTCTGCCATCTAGAACCAATGAAATGACATCTTTGCTGCCATAGTTTTTTGTTGTTGTTGCCACGACCAGTGTGTTTGGACCCTGAAGTGGGAGCTTTCTTTGGTATGGAACTATTCTATGTGTTTGTTCCTCTTGCTTTGTATTGCCTTCCTTCCTGGTTCTCCATGTGGGATTGGGTAGTTCACCCTCTTCTGCCATTGCAGCAGTGGGGATTCAGGCCTATAGGGAGTTCTGATGAGATGCCTATCTATTAAAACACTTTTCTCTGCGCTGATCGACGACTGCTCTGTGTCAGCTTTAACATTTTCTGTCGTATGTGCATGTACGTGGACTTTAATAATATGATAAAAACAGCATGTCTTGGATACAACCAAAATTGCAAATACTGTGGGAAAGGGTTTTTGCAAAATCCTTTCAAATGGGACTTGTACGTGGTCCTATATGCTTGTCTGTATGATTTTATACAATTTTCATGGACCAACCCCTTTAGCATAGCACCCCGTATTATTGGCATATTCAACAGCGTTTAAGAAATATATTACCTTCAACAGTGTAATCTTGTGATCAAGCCATCAATGTTTTGTAATTATTGGTGTCGTAAAAATGTTAGCTAACGGGTTAGCAATTAGTAGCATTTTCACTGAAATGTCAAATATGCTTTCAGCTTTTTGATAATCGGTTTACCCAATAACAAAAAAAAGTCCTGTATTATCGGCATATGGTCCCCAATTTATTGGCCACCTTACTATTTTGTTTAAAAAAGACGAACTTGAAATGCGAAGTATTTTCTGGATAGTTGGCTAGCCTTCTGGTTAAAAAATTGGATATTAAATGACGTGGGGTCTGTCGTGCAGTCGAATTTTACAATATACAGCGTGTCCCACATATGTGTAACTTTTTTGAAAACTTTCAACTTAAATTGCAATGAAAATCGGTGGTCAGCTAGCTAGAATGGTATCTGTCGCGAAATGTACCGTTAGTTTCCAGTCCATTTAAATGTTGATCTCGAGGTGATTTAGTTAGGGGGTGTCCGATGTTGGGGGGGGGGGGATTAGCTAAGTGTAGTGTTCTAGATCCTGTGTTGATTGACAAGTGGTCCTTTTTAAAACAACAGTGTAGGTGTGCTATGCAAGCAGAAGAACACTGTGTGCATCTCACTGCCTGTCTGCAGCGCACACACAGCAGAGTACACTTTCATGTCCTCCCCGCCTTCCCAAAGGTCCTCAAATGCACTCAGACCAGCTCCTGTAATGGACCTCTGCTGCAGTCACACACACTCTCCCAGGTGTCTAAAGGTAGCTTCGGGCATAGTAACACCATCCTCTACTGCACCATGCCATTCTGCTATATAACACATTAATGTCCTGAACACACACACCTGAAACAGAGTGAAACACACACTCTCACCTAAACAAGAGTTTAATATCTCCACATAATTGACTGCTTCCTCTTGCACATGCTTCTGTACAATTACATAAACTTGTAACGTGTATATAAACAACTACATAATACTTTATTCTGTTCAACATCAAATAGAACAACTGTCTCCCTCTGACACATCCCGTCAGTGCACTTCACACCGCAGTAAAATTACGCTCTCTCTAGCCTCCCACACACACACTGACTGAGCCCAACCGGTAACTACCTGTTCCCGGTATTGATTACAGTAGGTGCATCTGAACAGTTCAGAGGATGGAGAGAAGCCATCATCATCATCTGTCCTGTCTGTTCGAGACAGAGCGGAGGCTCCCGTTACATTAAATTGGTCTCCTCTCTGAAAGACTTTCTGGACTTCCTCCCAAAAAGCACCCTATTCCCTATTTAGTGTACTACTTTGGAACAGGGCTCTAGTCAAGAGCAGTGGTGGGAGAAAGTACTACATTGTCCAACTGAAAGTATAGAGTACATGCTATGCATCACATTTCCTATATTAAGCAAACCAGATGGCACAATTTTCTTGTTTTTTAAATTTACGGACAGACGGGCACTCTCCAACACTGAGGCAGTAGGGATGATAATGTTATATTGATAGGTGTGTGAATTATGCCATATTACTGAAAGTGTTCATACCCCTTGACTTAATCCACATTTTGTGTTAATTCAGAATTGATTAAATTGTTTTTCTCTCAACCATCTACACACAATACCCCATAATGACAAAGTGAAAACATGTTTTAGAATTTTTTTGCAAATGTATTGGAAATTAAAAGTATTCACACCTGAGTCAATACATGTTAGAATCACCTTTGGCAGCGATTACCGATGTGAGTCTTTCTGGGTAAGTCTCTAAAGCCTCGTTCTCACTGCAGGCCTCAATGCTCAAAAACTGTTTTGTTTTTACAAATCCGTTTTGATCTACTGACTGTCTAAACGGCAAGTTACAAGTGACCAAATCAGATGTGTGTTCAGACAGCAGTCGTTTGCTGACAAGGCTACGCTTGTTGTCATAGTAACAACGTGTGTGTATGCAGTGGTGTAGGCTGATTGGTTGTGGTGCTTCCGATCACTCAGAAGTTATGTAGCAAGTTAAGGTGACAACGCCTGCCATGGAAGTTTCCTAGTTGCTTTGAATGTTCAAAATTATAGGGTAAGAAAAAAAAAAAATTATGTTAAAGGCTCAATGAGTCCTTTTTGGCTAGCCACGGCAGTCAGCTAGCTAGCCACAGCAGTCCGCTAGCTAGCGTAAACTCACCCCATTCCGTACAAATGTGCGCAACCGCGACATTCAAACGAGGCTGCAAAGAAAACGAATGGGAATGTAGCGACTGTGTTGACTTCAAAATCTGGGGTGTGAACTAAGTTTCTATTCAAGCGTTGATCGACATGGTAATGACTCTATAGTATTGGAGAAAAGTTGAAAAAACTGTCCCTCCGTTACATCGTGATGTGTCATGCCGTAACGTACAGCACGCATAAAGCAACTATTTCTGTCTTACATTCTCTCTCCACCAGGTGTAGCACCTCTCTCATCGTTTAAAACAAGAAATTGACAGTAAGGGGGATACCTAGTCATTTTTTGAGTCATCACTGCAAGCGATCATGACTCTAAAGCCACTTCTGAAGATCACTTTAGCACCCCCCTAAAAACCCGATTCAAATTCGACAGACCTTCAATTAGGTATGTAATGAAATTATATAAACTCTTTATATAGTGTTTTATTAACATTTTAGAGGTGATAAGTTGGACAGGTCGAGTAAATTTTTTATATTTTTAAAGCAATTTCCCCACACATCTCTCCTCACTACCACGCATTAGTTACATTTCCCCACCTGCCATTTTTAAAAAGACCCGACGGAGCTCATTGCCTTCTTGAATCATGCAGAAACGGGCAGCGTGGAGGTCTCGGTATGGATTTTGTTGGAAAGGAGAGAAATTGTGCTTTACCAATGGTATTGACATTACAGTTGATCTGGAAATATTACGTTTTTTGGGCGCTAAAATAAGGTCAATTGTACGGACCAAGGCGATGTACAAAAGTGAGTGAGTTTACGTTAACTGTTTAGCTTTCTGGCACATTCACTAATTTGTTTGTAAACAATTAACAAACTAGTTAACTACCACATGTTATTGTTAAACTGTCAACTGAGCAGCTAGCAAGCGGCAAGATATGCCAAACAGTCTAAAAACCACTTCAGGGCAAATAAATCCAATTTGACTGTTCAGATGGTTAGGAATCAGATTTGTATCTGACTTCAAACCACGTCCCCACTTGTGCTATGTCATGATATACAGTGCCTTCAGAAAGTATTCACACCCCTTGAATTTTTTCAAACTTTGTTATCTTAATGCCTGAATTTAAAATTGATTAAATTGAGATTGTGTCAATGTGGAATTGTGTTTTTAGAAATGTTTACAAATTAATAAAAAATGAAAAGCTGAAATGTCTTGAGTCAATAAGTATTCAACCCTTATATGGCAAACCTAAATACGTTCAGGAGTAAAAATGTGCTTAAGTCACAAGTTGCATGGAATCACTCTGTGTGCAATAAGTGTTTTACATGATTTTTTTTGAATGACTACCTCATCTCTATACCCCACACACACAATTATCTGTGAGGTTCCTCAGTCAAGGAGTGAATTTCAAACACAGATTCAACCACAAAGACCAGGGAGGTTTTCCAATGCCTCGCAAAGAAGGGCACCTATTGGTAGATGGGTAAAAATAAAACAAAAAGCAGATATTGAATATCCCTTTCAGCATGGTAAAGTTATTAATTACACTTTGGATGGTGTATCAATACACCAATTCACTACAAAGATACAGGTGTCCTTTCTAACTCGGTTACCGGAGAGGAAGGAAACTTCTCAGGGCTTTCACCATGAGGCCAATGGCGACTTTAAAACAGTTAGAGTTTAAAAGCTGTGAAAACAACTGAGGATGGATCAACAACATTGTAGTTCCTCCACAATACTAACCTAAATGACAGAGTGAAAAGAAGGAATTCTGTAACAAAATACAAATATTCTGAAACATGCATCTTGTTTGCAGTAAGGCACTAAAGTCAACCTGCAAAAAATGTGGCAAAGAAATTAACTTTGTCCTGAATACAAGTGTTATGTTTTGGGCAATTACAACACATCACTAAGTACCACTTCATGTTTTTAAGCATGGTGGTGGCCTGCATCATGTTATGCTTTTCATCGGCAAGGACTAGGGAATTTTAAAAATATTTTTTTATAAAAAAAGTGTAGAGCTAACCACAGGCAAAATCCTAGAGGAAAACCTGGTTGTCTGCTTTCCAACAGACACTGGGAGACAAATTCACCTTTCAGCAGGACAATAACCTGAAACACAAGGCCAAATCTACACTGGAGCTGCTTACCAAGATGACATTAGTTAGTTTTGACTTAAATCAGCTTGAAAATCTATGGCAAGACTTAAATGGCTGTTGAACAATGATTAACAACCAACTTGACAAAGCTTGAAGAATTTTGAAAAGAATAATGGGCAAATGTCAAATTGAGGTGTGCAAGCTCTTGGGGCCCTATTCCGACTTAGGATATTACGTCTTAAGCACACCTTTCCTACGCACTTCTCAGTAGTTGGTATTCAGACTTACCTTATGATGGTGAGGGCTTTGCAGGCAGGGTTCTCTTGCGTGTGCTGAATAAATGTATTTCAACTGCTGAAAACCCTCCCACTTGCTGGCCAACGGATTTTGTCATGGAGTTTTCATTAGATGGGGTTTTCAGTACATTTATCTTAAGCCATTCCTTTAAATACGGTGTACCTTTTTTGATTAGAATTTTGTTGACAGAGTAAAATATATGGAGAGAACAGGTTCCCGAAAATAGGGATCTATGCAAGAAAGCCATCTAAATATATGCATATTCGTCTCTGTTTCGGCACCAACTGGTAGATTCTTGTGAATTTAGGCCCATTTTATGATTTGGAAAGTATGAATCATTAAAGAATACAAAAACATTTGGTGAGTCTTTACACACATATATTGATTAATCAAAACACAGTGGTTTGATTCATTCTGAAAATGTCCACATTCAGTTCTTTAACCCATGGTAATTTTGGAAGATTAGTGTACATATAATTATAATAGGGAGAATAGTGTACAATAGTAGGCTATACCCTCGTCTATTGCCTGCACTAATTATGGAACTGTGTGACGACAAGGTCCAATATTGCGCCATGCGTCGGGTTCAAACTGTCACGGCTTGGTCTGCGCTCAGCACCATAACGATTTTCTTTAGCCTACATGTTTTTTATATTTTTTATATTCTCAACTGTTAATAACTTACTAATGATCCTCATCAACAACCACATGGCCGCGACAGTGTTTACAGAGGAAGCAAATTAAGTTAAATGAAACAATGTACTTAAATGGAATAATGTAGGCTATACCAACTGAAGGGAACTAACAGTAAATTGGCAGTTGAATATGTGTGGTTATTAGGTCTACTGGCGGACGATACTGAAAGTGACAAATATTTAACTTGATAGAAATAGGAAACGGAGACAGTCGGGGTAGCCTATAATTAAGACATTAGAGAGTGCCCATCCCTGCAAATTAAAAGGCAGTACAATTTAAATTCTGCATAATCTTTCACTTTTATTTGTACTGTGAGCGAGTTGATTTGCTGCCATATGAGTGGTTTCACATTCGTCTCCAGTGATTGTGAGGTAAAATATATCTAAACCAAGTGTAATTTATATTTATAATTCCTTTATCCAAACGGATTACTCATTCATCCAGCTCTTCTTAATATCTCTTATCCAGGTGTAAATAACAGGACAGAATAAAGTAGATGCGTTTTCCACTTGGAACCGGTAGGTTTGCGAGACCTTATTCATGGTTTACTCTCACGTAAAGGTGGTGGAATTATTTGGGAATTAAGTCAAGGTCAGAATATGGCGTATCTGCAGACACACCTCTGCCACACCTTCATTTCTTAGATCTCCACCCAGAACGAATAGCAGGTGAATAGCATGCTTAAATTCGTCAGAATACGCATAGAGAGAAAAGTGCATAAAAAGGGAATAACGTTCCATTTGGGAATAACGTTCCATTTACGCGTTCTTAACTCAGGTTGGAATCAGGGCCAAGACTTACCCAGAAAGACTCACAGCTGTAATCACTGCCAATGGTGATTCTAACGTATTGAATCAGGTGTGTGAATACTTACGTGAATTTGATTTCTTTATTTATTTTTCAATAAATGTTCTAAAATTTCTAAAAACATGTTTTCACTTTGTCATTATGGAGTATTGTGTGTAGATGAGTGAGGAAAAACATATATTAAATCCATTTTGAAATCAGTCTAAAACAAAATGTGGAATAAGTCGAGGGGTACAGTATGAATACTTTCTGACGACACTGTACCTGGACCACCTATTGAGATGTGCCTTTTGTTAAGTGAATCAGGTGTTAAAGGAGACTGGAGTTCCACTTTAATTTAACCACACTTAATACTGTAAAGTATTTTTACTTAAGTACTTTAAGTCGTTTTTTTTGCGGATATCTGTGCTGTACTTTACGATTTATATTTTTGACTTTTACTCCGCTACATTCCTAAAGAAAATAATATACTTTTAACTCCATACATTTTTCCTTGACCCCCGAAAAGTACTCGTTACATTTTGAATGCTTAGCAGGACAGGAAAATGGTCCAACTCATGCACTTATCAAGAGAACATCCCTGGTCATCTCTACTGCCTCTGATCTGGCGGACTCACTAAACATGAATGCTTCATTTGTAAATGATGTCTGAGTTGGAGAGTGCCCTTGGCTATCCGTAAATATAAAAAAACAAGAAATTGTGGCGTCTGGTTTTCCTCAATTAATCGAGATCGGACCCTTTTTTTTTTTTTCACCTAAAATTACATACCCAAATCTAACTGCCTGTAGCTCAGGACCTGAAGCAAGGATATGCATATTCTTGATTCCATTTGAAAGGAAACACTTTGAAGTTTGTGGAAATTAATGTATATGTTTTATTTCACCTTTATTTAACCAGGTAGGCCAGTTGAGAACGAGTTCTCATTTACAAATGCGACCAGGCCAAGATAAAGCAAAGCAGTGCGACACAAACAACAACACGGAGTTACACATGGAGTAAACAAGCGTACAGTCAATAACACAATATAAATGTAGGAGAATATAACACATTAGATCTGGTAAAAGATAAATAGAAATGCATGTTTTTTTGTATTGTATTATTTTTTTGTTCCATCTTTGAAATGCAAGAGAAAGGCCATACATTAAGATAGGATCAAGGTGTAATTTAGGTTTTGTCCACAAGATGGCTGCAGTGTGTGTGCAAAGTTTCAGACTGGTCACCACCCAAGACTTTGCATCAAGTCTGCCCAGAGTTTGTCCAAATGTGCCGAATTGGTCAATTTATACATTTTCAAGTACTGCTATGGTAATACAAATGTTAAGGGTAAACACTCCCAGGAATGTCATACATGCTGGATCATTAGCTTCCCTACAGAAAATACACAAACCTTCACTCATCTAGATGGCTGGGGGTGGAGCCAGAGACAGCAATGGGCTCAAAACATAGAACCCAGTTCCTACATTTGAATATAAAACGATGCTACATTTTCATCTCTGGGACCCTCAGGGTGACAAATCAGAGAAAGATCACTGAATGTAAGTACATTATTTACCTTCAGAGGTGAATGTATCAAACCAGTTGCAGTGATACAAGTGTTTTGTTGTGCATAATCCTCAAACAATAGCATGGTATTTTTTTCTGTAATAGCTACTGTAAATTGGACACTGCAGTTAGATTAACAAGAATTTAAGCTTTCTGCCCATATAAGACATGTCTATGTCCTGGAAAGTTGGCTGTTGTATACAACGTTTTCTCTTGGCAACCTGTCCATGGGTTAGATGAGAAGCTACTTTTAACTGTGTTGTGCAACCATCCACTGGTGGCTTCCCAAACATTAAGCTAACTACAGGATGACAGGGTTTGAGTGAGGGAAATTGGAATTATAATTTTTATTTGACCTTTATTTAACTAATTGACATGGAATTGACCCTAACTGTGCAGCATGTGCACCGCAAACCCACCAACCAACCCCAGTTAATCCTAACATCACTCACTCCCAAAACCCTCCAACCAACCCCAGTTAATCCTAATATCACTCACTCCCAAAACCCTCCAACCAACCCCAGTTAATCCTAACATCCCTCACTCCCAAAACCCTCCAACCAACCCCAGTTAATCCTAACATCACTCACTCCCAAAACCCTCCAACCAACCCCAGTTAATCCTAACATCACTCACTCCCAAAACCCTCCAACCAACCCCAGTTAATCCTAACATCACTCACTCCCAAAACCCTCCAACCAACCCCAGTTAATCCTAACATCACTCACTCCCAAAACCCACCAACCAACCCCAGTTAATCCTAACATCACTCACTCACTCCCAAAACCCTCCAACCAACCCCAGTTAATCCTAACATCACTCACTCCCAAAACCCTCCAACCAACCCCAGTTAATCCTAACATCACTCACTCCCAAAACCCACCAACCAACCCCAGTTAATCCTAACATCACTCACTCCCAAAACCCTCCAACCAACCCCAGTTAATCCTAACATCACTCACTCCCAAAACCCTCCAACTAACCCCAGTTAATCCTAATATCACTCACTCCCTAAACCCTCCAACCAACCCCAGTTAATCCTAATATCACTCACTCCCAAAACCCTCCAACCAACCCCAGTTAATCCTAACATCACTCACTCCCAAAACCCTCCAACCAACCCCAGTTAATCCTAACATCACTCACTCCCAAAACCCTCCAACTAACCCCAGTTAATCCTAATATCACTCACTCCCTAAACCCTCCAACCAACCCCAGTTAATCCTAATATCACTCACTCCCAAAACCCTCCAACCAACCCCAGTTAATCCTAACATCACTCACTCCCAAAACCCTCCAACTAACCCGTTAATCCTAATATCACTCACTCCCTAAACCCACCAACCAACCCCAGTTAATCCTAATATCACTCACTCCCAAAGCCACACAAGCCCTCCTTTAGCCTCTAGCCCTCTTTCTCTCTCTCTTTCCCTCTAACTTCCTTTCTCTTTCTTTCCCTCTCTTTCTCTCGCTCTTTCGCTCTCGTTAAAGTAAGAGCAGTAGCGGTAGCAGCAGTTGATAGTTTCTGATGTCATGCAGATCCGGAGATAAAAACCATGGCTGAGTGAGCACCATCTCCCATTTCCACCCACCCAATCATGCTCAGTTAATTGCCACTAACGTTACTCATCCAAGGTAGTAGCTTTTAAAAGCGGCTATTTAAAGTAACACTCTCGCTCCCACCCTCACTACCACTATGAACCAATACTGTATGTACCTCCACCCCAGATCGATCTCTCTCTTTCCTTGTTGTGTTCTTTCCACCTAGCCTGGCATGACTGAAAGCATCTGGTCAATAATTGTCTAGACAGCTATGGTGACAGCAAATGGAACCAACAACAGAAAGCCTCCATTAGATACCTAAGGTCAAAATAACCATGGCTACCGCTTAATCTTTCTCATGTACACAACAGTAGCCTCAAAATACTTGTTTGAAATGTTTTGAAAAGTAATTGAAATACCTGATAGTATTTGAACACAGGTCTGAGTAGCTTATGTAGTAGTGTGTGTTTTAACGTACAACACCAGCTAACAGGATGTCGGTCTCTGAACGTTGTTCTAGATCTGGGCCCATTATTAATCACAAAGCGTCTCAGAGTGCTGATCTAGGATCAAATTCGCCTTTTTTAGATCATAATGAATACAATTATATAGATCAGCTTTCCTACTCTGAGACGCTTTGTGGATACGCCCCTTAGGTGCTCTGAGTTGACAGATGTATTGATAAAGGCGCACTGGTTGTTACATATTCTACGGTACGACCCTTCCTCCTCTTCCTGCTTTACTTCTTCTGTTGTTTAGTGCAATCACTGACAGCATGGATGTGGACAAAAGTAATTACATCTCCCAAACACATCCCTCATCACCACAAGATCACAGGAATCTAGAGGTGTGACGTGTCTTCTATTAGTGAGGACACCATTCAGCCTCGCCGTTCACGTCTTGTATTCACATGGTTGGGTGCTCTACATGCTCTATATGCCACTAGCTTCATGTGTTTGTTAGCAACAGTAAGGCTTTTCCTTTTTCGTTATATCAAAATTAATAAATAGTTCATCCTTGAGTTAGAGCATCCGGCTTGATCAGCTAGCAGGGGAATGGACCAAACAGGTGGTGCAAGGGTGTCTGATCATTCCTCAGGTGGTGTGTGTGTGTGTGTGTGGTGGGGGGGGATGACTACTGGATAAGGAGTCTGAGACACTGAATCTACTGGGTGAAGTTTGTCATGGAGCTAGTTCAAACAATAAAGAAATTACATTTCAGGGCCAGACGGTGAATGATAGGAGGGGGAGAAGGAGGGGGAATAGTTGGAAAGGGGGATAAACGAGAGAGGGAGACAATCTGAACACCACCCCTCCCTCCCCCACTTGCCATCTGATGTCGAGACTGCGTTGCTATGGGCAACGAGCAGAGTGGGAGAGGAGGATGGATTGATCCCAGCTGGTGGGAGGGAGGGAGGGCAGAGAGGAGAGCGGCTCACACAACACACATACTGAGCCAACCACAGAGAGGAGAGGAAAAGGGATAGAATATATGTTATCCGTCTTTTCCTTTTCCTGTTGAAGCAGACTAAGAGCATTGGAGATCGAGAGGGGAGCGGGACAAGCAGCCAATCGGCATTCAACGGGAAGCAAGCAACCAATGAGGAGCGAGTGGACTCCTCCCCGTAAAGCGCTGTGCTGAGCTCCGATCCCTTATAAATGAATGGAGAGGCTCTGAGGCAGCACACTGCTCTCCCACGGAGCACTAGAATCAACAACAGCAGCTTGGACGGATGCTCGCACCCAGCCATGAAGAAACGCCACAGACAAGCACATGCCGCAGACACCACAGACGACATGGATCCCCACCGTCCCCCTGAGGCCTTGGCAGCCCCTCTCGCCCTCCCTTTCTCAGCCTCCGGCACCCTGGCCCTCCCGCTCCCATCGCCTGCCACCCGACGCTCCATCTCTATGGGCGACTTTAGGCGGGTGACCACGGCCCTGTACGGCTCGGAGCCCCCCTCGACGGCTACCACAGCCCCCTCCTCCAAGATGGTGACCCCCAGCTCTAGCATGGAGTTTGAAGCGGCCCGTCGGCGCCTGCTAGAGATGGAAGAGCGCCAGCGGGTCATCCGGGAGATGGAGCGACGCCTGGAGGAGCTCCGGGAGGTGTTCGTGCGCTCGGAGCAGGAGGCGGTGGAGCATGGCGAGGTGTTGACCCGCATTGCCTGCGGCGCCCAGCAGGGGGAGATATACGCGGCCGAGAACAGCGAGCGGCTCAAGAAGGGGCTGCGATTCAGGAAGCACCGGCCCACCATTGTCTTCTCCTCCATGCTGGGACTCCGTACGTGTCTTCCCTGGCCCGTCAAGCTCAAATGACCCTTAGTCTACTGACTGACACCATTCCCAGACTGTTACCCCTCCTTGAGGCTACAACCCCCCCCCCCCCCCCTGAGCTCTTATTGATTCCAGGAAGCTGGCCCTCTGTGGACTAAAGAGTGTATATTGTATGTCTGGGATGGTTTGGAGGCTATGGGACTCACATGGTGCATCTGTAAAACTAAAAGTTGTTGTATGAAACCATACAAACCGTACTTGTACAAAGGCAAAAACAACGAAAAATGTAATCGCTTTGATGTGGTTGGTCGATAATTTTTTTATTTGCTTTGTGTTGAAAGAAGTGGGAATGACAGAAGAAGAGAGTCACGGTGCAGGTATTGGAGCGTGAGGTAACATGGAAACACTTCCTTTTCTCAGTACCTCTTAAGTTATGCAAAGAGAGAAGTGAGGGTTACATAACAAAGCCCAGGCTTACGGGATGGGGGAGAACGTTGAGCAATCTGCCTTTTCAACCCACTGGACTGAGAGAAGAGGAGCAGTGTGCAGTTGAGTTTTATTTTTTTTTGCTGCATTGTTTCGTAAAACCAGGGGGGGAAAACGGAGAAAGGGGGAGTCAGAAAGAATGGTTGGTAGAGGGCCTTGGGGGACCGCAGGGTGTCGAAGGGCAACGTGCCTTGGCATTCCCCAGCACACTCACTATATCTCCCAGCCAACTCATCTTCTGAGCTTCAAAGGTCAAACCCCCAGTGGAGTAGTAGTCTGCTCTCTCAGGACGTGAGAAACAAACCAGGTCCTTCTGGGACGCTTCCACCTGTGGCCTATTCTTTGTTGCCTGGCAACCCAGGCCTAACTCACCTTCCAGAATGTATCCGACAAAACATTGTGTCCTTGGAAAAGAAGAGGTTCAAGAACAACTTCCTTTTCTGGTGCATTTCCTTCAATTGGACCTGAGCGATGGACAATGGCGCTGTTTGCAAAACTGTGTTCGTTTGACTATGGCAGAGCTGGCCTCTCAATGCTTTTACGGTTGATGAAATGTTTGAGGATTGCGTTAGCCATGCCATGGCCAGCGAGACAAGGTAGGGTATATACTGTATAACAAGATGATAGGCTAGCTGAGAGACGGAGGGTGGATGATTTGTGCAAAAGGATGACAGTCAGTCACGTGAGAGGGAGGGGTTAAAAAAGCAAAACAGACATTTAATGTTATTGACGTTATTGCATCAAATAAAATAAAATGTGATTGGTCACATACACATGGTTAGCAGATGTGATTGGTCACATACACATGGTTAGCAGATGTTATTGCGAGTGTAGTGAAATGCTTGTGCTTCTAGTTCTGACAGTGCAGTAATATCTAACGAGTAATATCTAACAATTTCACAACAAATACCTACTACACACATCTAAGTAAAGGAATGGAATTAAGAATATATAAATATATGGATGAACAATGTCAGAGCGGCATAGACTAAGATACAGTGGAATAGTATAGAATACAGTATATACATATGAGTAATCAGTAATGCAAGATATGTAAACATTATTAAAGTGACTAGTGATCCATTTATTAAAGTGGCCAATGATTTCAAGTCTGTATGTTAGGCAGCAGCCTCTCTGTGTTAGTGATGGCTGTTTAACAGTCTGATGGCCTTGAGATAGAATATGTTTTTCAGTCTCTCGGTCCCAGCGTTGATGTACCTGTACTGACCACGCCTTCTGGATGATAGCGGTGTGAACAGGCCGTGCCTCTGGGGTGGTTGTTGTCCTTGATGATTGTTTTGGCTTTCCTGTGACATCAGGTGCTGTAGGGCAGGTAGTTTGTCCCCCGGTAACAGACAATGGTCAGTTTAAATGCATGCTCTACTTTTTGATTGGATAAGCATTGGACATTTTTGCTTAGTTCATAAATTATAGTCCACTGCATAGGCTTACATATCGATTAGGGTACGTTACTGCCTGCTATTTGTAAGCTAGACAGAGACAAGAATAATTCCTATTGTATGCTTCAGACCCAAACACCTTGTATTTTTTATGTACATATATTATTAAATTATACTGGAAGTCTACAATGGTTCTTCATTAAATGCCTTATACAATGTATGTGTATATACTAGTGTGAAGATGGAGTCCTCTGTAGCTCAGTTGGTAGAGCATTATGCTTGCAGCACCAGGGTTGTGGGTTCAAATCCCACAGGGGACCAGTATGAAAAAACTACTGTCACTCTGGATAAGAGTGTCTGCTGAATGACTTAAATGTAAAATAATGAATTCATGACCATTGATCTAATGATGACAACCAGAACACCAATGGCCAGGTTGGAATACTTTGAAATTCTTGCACTATTTTCAGTGCTGTACTTTTTTGTTGTTGCGTTTTGCTATGAAATACTAAGTTTCCTAAAGCGCTCTGGACCCACATGCAGAATGAATGTATTGTTTAAATCTGTTTCTCAATAAATATTGTTCCTTTAACTTGTTAAGGGCCTGTGGTTGAAAATACTATTCTCTGTCTGGATATCTTCTCAACAAACCTTGTTTTAAAATGTGTTTAATTAAATGTATCCTCCTCCTACTCCTTACTCGGCAGAGTCAAATACAGTATCTTGGTTAGCCACAATAGATAGACATTAGCCTGATCCACAGTCCTGACTGCTGCTGTGGTAGAACGAGGCTAGATAGGCATAGCCTGGTTCAGTCCCATATCTGTTTGTGGTGTCTTACCTTTTCTCATAGTCAATGTCAGACAGCATAAACCGATATGGGACCAGGCTATTAAAGGCATACAACTAATCCAAAACTGTCAATCAGAACTGGTTTAAAGATAGCCTAAAACAAAATCAAGCGTTCTGCATCAACCACAGGTCCAAAACAAGTTTTCTGACAATATTACTTTACTATTCTGTATATGAATGTACTTATCTTCTATTGTGTTAAATAGTTCATTTGTGATGTGAAAGTGTTTCCTTCTGTTAAAATTAACGTAAGGCTGCGTTTACACAGGCAGCCCAATTCTGATATTTTTCTGACAATTGGTCTTTTGAACAATCAGATCAGATCTTTTGCCCATAATTCGGCTAAATATCAGAAATTGTCTGCCTGTGTAAACGCAGCCTAATAGTCCTAAAATATATTTTTAAACCGGGTTTAATCAGTTTATTTTAAATTATATATTGTCCTTCATTATTAAATTTACATGTTGACCTTACATACGTTTAGATGGATTTGAAGCTCTACTGATTAAATGTGTTCTCCTTCACTTAGATCAATTTGAAAACATGCTCATTGCTTTGAATAAGGCGTTTGCATTATAGAATGTTTTGCTCAAGTGACAAATTGCTTGTAATACATCATTTAATCATAGGCTTTAGTGCAGAGTTTAAACAAATGTACAATGTTCTATAAAGAC
This sequence comes from Salvelinus alpinus, assembly GCF_045679555.1. Classification (NCBI taxonomy): domain Eukaryota; kingdom Metazoa; phylum Chordata; class Actinopteri; order Salmoniformes; family Salmonidae; genus Salvelinus; species Salvelinus alpinus. Next base: position 36,804,972 of record NC_092110.1, on the reverse strand, counting down.
AAGAAAAATAGGCTTTTTTTTTTTTTTTACATTGTTCAGGACAATTTGTTCTCGGTTCTGTCAGAGGGACTGGTAGTATACTGCTAGTTGGGGGAGAGAAAATTAATTAAGGCAATCTGGAATGTGGTGGAATGTGGTCTGTTTTCCCAGAGAGTGTGTGAGAATGCTTATTGCTTACCCATGCACAGTTTGACATTTAAGTCAGCTCTTACATCTGTTGGGCAAATGTCTCTCTTCTCTCTCCTCTCGCTCTCTCCTCTCTCTTTCTCTCCTCGCCCTCTCTCCTTCTCTCCTCCCTCTCTCTCCGTTGAAGTGACGCATTTGGCCTGTCACGACTGGTACAGAGGTAGTAGTCTGTCACCTTGGAGCACCAGAGCAGAAAAACAGAGCCTGCTCAGCATAACTGAAATGGCTCATGACGTAATGACATAATGAGACGATGCATGCATCCTGCAGAGAGGAAGCCAAGGGACCTGATAACAAAACACCCTAACGCTGCTGGGAGCATCAGCAGACAAACGTGACATGTGTATTCCATTCTGAATGAAGAACATCCTGGGTTTTAAGTTGAGCTTGTTACAATACCCATATTAAACTTGAGTTATAAGATGTGACGTTGCTGAACGTGACCCGTACCAAGTGTGTCGAGAGATTCCATTGACCAATAGGATGCAAGATCTTCCCTCATGCGTCCAAAAGATTGGCTTCTCCTTGGATTGTCTGATGTTCAGGATTTTGTCCTGATTCGTAATCGGTCCTAAAATTAAGGCTTTAGTTATTTGATGCACCTCACTTTGCCTGTACTGTTCACTCTGAAGAATGTTTGTATTGGTCATGATCTGAATGAGGGAGCCGTACCTTCTCCAATTGGTCTGGATGTACTGTATAATAAACATTGACAGGAAATGACATCATCACTGTGTTGGCCCCTCATTGCCCACCAATGACAGCCCAGTGAGCACAAGATGTTGAAAATATGCATATTCAACCAGAAACACATTTTCAACATATTTTGCTCAAAGAGAAACACTTTAGGCCTAATACCTGTTGGTTTAGAATTCTAGTCATGTTTGTCCCAGTTTACCATGCCTGGTTTCTCCATGATGTTGTGTATCTCCAGTCAAGAGAATCAAAAAGCATTATCTGTAATATCGTTGTGTCATTCACATGGTATATCAAAGCTATGAGACTACAAGGTAGCTATCTGACTGCAGCGTCCACATTGGCAATATGATTTGATCAAACTTCAGTATAAAATCATTATTCATCTCCATTTAGATGCTAAATAATAATAATAATAATAAAATAATACATTTAATTTGTATAGAGCTTTTCATTACAGAGTTCTCAAAGCTCTACTGAGGAAAAAATACAAAATACTGTATATAAAGTAAGAATAATAGGTTGCTGCTGAGGTTGGGTGATTGTGGAGGCCAGGTCATCTGATGCAGCATTCCATCACTCTCTTCCTTGGTCAAATAGCCCTTACACAGCCTGGAGGTGTGTTGGGTCATTGTCCTGTTGAAAAACGAATTATAGTCCCACTAAGCACAAACCAAATGGGATGGCGTATCACTGCAGAATGCTGTGTTAGCCATGCTGGTTAAGTATGCCGTACATTTTAAATAAATCACTGACAGTGTTACCAGCAAAGCACCATCACACCACCTCCCCCATACTTCACGATAGGAACCACACATGCGGAGATCATCCGTTCACCTACTACTATGTCTAATTTGGACTCATCAGACCAAAGGACAGATTTCCACCAGTCTAATGACCATTGTTCATGTTTCTTGACCCAAGCAAGTCTCTTCTTCTTATAGGTGTTTTTTAGTAGTGGTTTCTTAGCAGCAATTCGACCATGAAGGCCTGATTCACAGTCTCCTCTGAACAGTTGATGTTGAGATGTCTGTTACTTGAACTCTGTGAAGCATTTATTTGGGCTGCAATTTCTGAGGCTGGTAACTCTAATGAACTTATCCTCTGCAACAGAGATAACTCTGGGTCTTTCTTTCCTGTGGCGGTCCTCATGAGAGACAGTTTCATCATAGCGTTTGATGGTTTTTGCAACTGCACTTGAAGAAACTTTTAAAGTTCTTAATTTTCTGCATTGACTCACCTTCAAGTCTTAAACTAAATATGGACTGGTGTTTCTCTTTACTTATTTGAGCTGTTCTTGCCATAATATGGACAGGTTGAGAGAATGTCAAGAGTTTGCAAAGCTGTCGTCAAGGCAAAGGGTGGCTACTTAGAATCTGAAATATAAAATATATTTTGATGTTTAAACTTTTTTGGTTACTACATGATTCCATGTGTTAATTCATAGTTTTGATGTCTTCACTACTATTCTACACTATTATTCTACAAAATAGTACAAATTAAGAAATATCCTGGAATGAGGTGTATCCAAACTTTTGACTGGTACTATATATATTACATCGTGTTTAATGTGCTATATGATAGTCAGGATGATTGGTGATAGGACACCATCACATACAGCATGACAGCTAAGCTGCTAACATGATATACTGTATCTCTAAACACTGTACATCTTCTCCATGGCTAAGCCATGTGGCTGATGTCTGTTGCTGTTGTGGGTCCTGTGTGGTTCACCAGTTAAAACGAGAGCCACAAATTGCTGATCCAGGTTTGTCTTTTTGATCATAATAAGATTACGTGGACAGGGAGGGACCTGATCCTAGATTTTTTTTAAATTTTTAAATTTCACCTTTATTTAACCAGGTAGGCTAGTTGAGAACAAGTTCTCATTTGCAACTGCGACCTGGCCAAGATAAAGCAAAGCAGTTCGGCACACACAACAACACAGAGTTACACATGGAATAAAATCATGGAATAAAAAGTTCAGCACAATACCTGCCTACTTCCTGGATGCCTCAGCACCACCCTGACCCTCTGTCCTCTGAGAAATACGGGTCTACTTCCTGACTGCCTCAGCACCACCCTGACCCTCTGTCCTCTGAGAAATACAGGTCTACTTCCTGGCTGCCTCAGCACCACCCTGACCCTCTGTCCTCTGAGAAATACGGGTCTACTTCCTGGCTGCCTCAGCACCACCCTGACCCTCTGTCCTCTGAGAAATACGGGTCTACTTCCTGACTGCCTCAGCACCACCCTGACCCTCTGTCCTCTGAGAAATACAGGTCTACTTCCTGGCTGCCTCAGCACCACCCTGACCCTCTGTCCTCTGAGAAATACGGGTCTACTTCCTGACTGCCTCAGCACCACCCTGACCCTCTGTCCTCTGAGAAATACAGGTCTACTTCCTGACTGCCTCAGCACCACCCTGACCCTCTGTCCTCTGAGAAATACAGGTCTACGTCCTGGATGCCTCAGCACCACCCTGACCCTCTGTCCTCTGAGAAATACAGGTCTACTTCCTGGCTGCCTCAGCACCACCCTGACCCTCTGTCCTCTGAGAAATACAGGTCTACGTTCTGGATGCCTCAGCACCACCCTGACCCTCTGTCCTCTGAGAAATACAGGTCTACTTCCTGGCTGCCTCAGCACCACCCTGACCCTCCGTCCTCTGAGAAATACGGGTCTACTTCCTGGCTGCCTCAGCACCACCCTGACCCTCTGAGAAAAGAGTGATGTAATATCTGTCACTTACACAACCACCTGGCTGACGCTAGCCCGGGATGACGATCCAACCAGCCACCTAACGCTATCCCGGGATAACGATCCAACCAGCCAGCTGACTCTATCCCGGGATAACGATCCAACCAGCCAGCTGACTCTATCCCGGGATAACAATCCAACCAGCCACCTGACGATCCAAACCCCTCTACTGCTGCCTACTCTGAGGACCAGACTGTCCCATATACGCCTGCTCTCTTTCGTGTGTGTACATAAACACACAGTAAGAGCATTCAGTAAAAGGCTGTGATCCTGAGAGTGATCTTACTGTATAATGGTAATCCCTGTGCTAGGTGACGTGGGCTGTACTGTGTTAATCCTAGGGGATTTGGATGAGGGGTTGTAAGGTAAAGTAGGGTTGGAGGACGTGGCATTTGGTTTCAGGTTGAGGGATGTTCCAAAAATTATATTCAATTGAATTTTCTACTTCCTGGTTGCCATCTGGCAGTCCGACGGACGAATATGGGTTTGGCGAATGCCAGGAGAACTTTTCCTGCCAACTGTAAAGTTTGGTGTAGGAGGAATAATGGTCTAGGGCTGTTTTTCATGGTTTGGGCTAGGCCCCTTAGTTCCAGTGACGGGAAATCTTAATGCTACAGCATACAATGACATTCTAGACAATTCTGTGCTGTCAAGTTTGGGGAAGGCCCTTTCCTGTTTCAGAATGACAATCAAATCAAATTTATTTATATAGCCCTTCGTACATCAGCTAATATCTCGAAGTGCTGTACAGAAACCCAGCCTAAAACCCCAAACAGCAAGCAATGCAGGTGTAGAAGCACGGTGGCTAGGAAAAACTCCCTAGAAAGGCCAAAACCTAGGAAGAAACCTTGAGAGGAACCAGGCTATGAGGGGTGGCCTGATGGAGATTACAATATCCCCGTGCACAAAGCGAGGTCCATACAGAAATGGTTTGTCAAGATTGGTGTGGAAGAACTTGACTGGCATGCACAGAGCCCTGACTTCAACCACATCGAACACCTTTGGCATGAATTGGAACACCGACTGCGAGCCAGGCCTAATCCCCAAACATCAGTGCCCGACCTCACTAATGCTCTTGTGGCTGAATAGAAGCAAGTCCCCCACAGCAATGTTCCAACATCTAGTGGAAAACCTTCCCAGAAGAGTGGAGGCTGATATAACAGCAAATGGGTGACCAACTCCATATTAATGCCCATGATTTTGGAATGAGAAGTTGGACGAGCTGGTGTAGTGCATCAATATGAGCGTGCGTCAGATGATGACATTTCTGATCTTTTTAGTTCCAGTATCTAATCAGAATGACTGAGATGTATTGCATGTGTTCTACACTCTCTTATCTCTTTATTTTTATGGACACCAAAGCCCATTAATATTTTACATTGTTCTCTCTCATGTATTATGTAAGAGAACAAAAGTTTAATGCATCAAAACATGTAAATAATTAAATCCATTCTGAAAGTTACTTTTCATAATATAAAATATTGAATATAGTGTAAAAACCACACAGATGTTAAAACAGTATTTAATAATCTCGTAACATGGAAAGGACAGAGAGCAAAACACATGTACTATATTACAAATACTTGGTAATAATGAAATGACAGAAATACTCCATTATACTGATGTTCTATCTTACATTGTCAGCACAGAAACCACGTGACACAAAGTCTCAACCATAGAGGCAGTTATCTATATAAGGTTTAAACATGATAAAGACATGGAAGAACAATAGTAGGTGCCTTCACTTTACTCTCCATAAACTCCTATGCTGTGTTCCAATAGTATCACATAGCTTCCTTCCTTCACATCCACTGATCGGATAGCACACAGGAAGAAAACGATTTTAAAAGTATTGGGACGCAGCCTGTGCTTGACTTGGGCAGGAGCTCACCGATGTTGAGTACAGGCATCTCAAATGTTCTACTGCTTGAGCTCCTGCTCCTCTCATAGAATATTAGCTAAACAGTTTGGTGGAGCACCTGCACCTTAATATAAACAGTACCAGAACCCAAAATGAGTACCGGAACCTATTTTAGTCCAAGTTAAGTGTAGGACACAGCCCTATTCAAGCTCACACTCCAACGTAAAGTGTATAGGGCCGCGGGGGGCTCCAGCACACCTCTCATTCCTATGTCTTAGTTTGTGTTATTGTAGTCATTAGTAGGAAACTGGGGGTTATTGCTCCTTCCACACTCAATTATTGAAAGGGATCCTACCTCAGAGCACTGGGCCAATCCAGTAGAGTGTACTGTCCTGACTGGGCGCTTTAGGGCCCTGCTAGTCTATACTGACTGGGCCCTTTGGTGCTCCGCTAGTCCATACTGACTAGGCCCTGCTAGTCCATACTGACTGGGCCCTGCTAGTCCATACTGACTAGGCCCTGCTAGTCCATACTGACTGGGCCCTGCTAGTCCATACTGACTGGGCCCTGCTAGTCTATACTGACTGGGCCCTGCTAGTCTATACTGACTGGGCACTTTGGGGCTCCGCTAGTCTATACTGACTGGGCTCCGCTAGTCTATACTGACTGGGCTATTTGGGGCCCTGCTAGTCCATACTGACTGGGCTATTTGGGGCTCTGCTAGTCCATACTGACTGGGCTATTTGGGGCCCTGCTAGTCCATACTGACTGGGCTATTTGGGGCCCTGCTAGTCCATACTGACTGGGCTATTTGGGGCCCTGCTAGTCCATACTGACTGGGCTATTTGGGGCCCTGCTAGTCCATACTGACTGGGTTATTTGGGGCCCTGCTAGTCCATACTGACTGGGTTATTTGGGGCCCTGCTAGTCCATACTGACTGGGCTATTTGGGGCTCTGCTAGTCCATACTGACTGGGCTATTTGGGGCCCTGCTAGTCCATACTGACTGGGCTATTTGGGGCTCTGCTAGTCCATACTGACTGGGCTATTTGGGGCTCTGCTAGTCCATACTGACTGGGCTATTTGGGGCTCTGCTAGTCCATACTGACTGGGCTATTTGGGGCCCTGCTAGTCCATACTGACTGGGCCATTTGGGGCCCTGCTAGTCCATACTGACTGGGCTATTTGGGGCCCTGCTAGTCCATACTGACTGGGCCATTTGGGGCCCTGCTAGTCCATACTGACTGGGCTATTTGGGGCTCTGCTAGTCCATACTGACTGGGCTATTTGGGGCCCTGCTAGTCCATACTGACTGGGCCATTTGGGGCCCTGCTAGTCCATACTGACTGGGCTCTGCTAGTCCATACTGACTGGGTTATTTGGGGCTCTGCTAGTCCATACTGACTGGGCTATTTGGGGCCCTGCTAGTCCATACTGACTGGGCCATTTGGGGCCCTGCTAGTCCATACTGACTGGGCTATTTGGGGCCCTGCTAGTCCATACTGACTGGGCCATTTGGGGCCCTGCTAGTCCATACTGACTGGGCTATTTGGGGCTCTGCTAGTCCATACTGACTGGGCTCTGCTAGTCCATACTGACTGGGCCATTTGGGGCCCTGCTAGTCCATACTGACTGGGCTATTTGGGGCCCTGCTAGTCCATACTGACTGGGCCATTTGAGGCCCTGATAGTCCATACTGACTGGGCTATTTGGGGCTCTGCTAGTCCATACTGACTGGGCTCTGCTAGTCCATACTGACTGGGCTATTTGGGGCTCTGCTAGTCCATACTGACTGGGCTCTGCTAGTCCATACTGACTGGGCTATTTGGGGCTCTGCTAGTCCATACTGACTGGGCTCTGCTAGTCCATACTGACTGGGCTATTTGGGGCTCTGCTAGTCCATACTGACTGGGCTCTGCTAGTCCATACTGACTGGGTTATTTGGGGCTCTGCTAGTCCATACTGACTAGGCCCTGCTAGTCCATACTGACTGGGCCCTGCTAGTCCATACTGACTGGGCTCTGCTAGTCCATACTGACTGGGCTATTTGGGGCTCTGCTAGTCCATACTGACTGGGCTATTTGGGGCTCTGCTAGTCCATACTGACTGGGCTATTTGGGGCTCTGCTAGTCCATACTGACTAGGCCCTGCTAGTCCATACTGACTGGGCCCTGCTAGTCCATACTGACTGGGCTCTGCTAGTCCATACTGACTGGGCTATTTGGGGCTCTGCTAGTCCATACTGACTGGGTTATTTGGGGCTCTGCTAGTCCATACTGACTGGGCTATTTGGGGCTCTGCTAGTCCATACTGACTGGGCTATTTGGGGCTCTGCTAGTCCATACTGACTGGGCTATTTGGGGCCCTGCTAGTCCATACTGACTGGGCCATTTGGGGCCCTGCTAGTCCATACTGACTGGGCTATTTGGGGCCCTGCTAGTCCATACTGACTGGGCCATTTGGGGCCCTGCTAGTCCATACTGACTGGGCTATTTGGGGCCCTGCTAGTCCATACTGACTGGGCCATTTGGGGCCCTGCTAGTCCATACTGACTGGGTTATTTGGGGCTCTGCTAGTCCATACTGACTGGGCTATTTGGGGCTCTGCTAGTCCATACTGACTGGGCTATTTGGGGCTCTGCTAGTCCATACTGACTAGGCCCTGCTAGTCCATACTGACTGGGCCCTGCTAGTCCATACTGACTGGGCTCTGCTAGTCCATACTGACTGGGCCATTTGAGGCCCTGCTAGTCCATACTGACTGGGCTATTTGGGGCTCTGCTAGTCCATACTGACTGGGCTCTGCTAGTCCATACTGACTGGGCTATTTGGGGCTCTGCTAGTCCATACTGACTGGGCTCTGCTAGTCCATACTGACTGGGCTATTTGGGGCTCTGCTAGTCCATACTGACTGGGCTCTGCTAGTCCATACTGACTGGGCTATTTGGGGCTCTGCTAGTCCATACTGACTGGGCTCTGCTAGTCCATACTGACTGGGTTATTTGGGGCTCTGCTAGTCCATACTGACTAGGCCCTGCTAGTCCATACTGACTGGGCCCTGCTAGTCCATACTGACTGGGCTCTGCTAGTCCATACTGACTGGGCTATTTGGGGCTCTGCTAGTCCATACTGACTGGGCTATTTGGGGCTCTGCTAGTCCATACTGACTGGGCTATTTGGGGCTCTGCTAGTCCATACTGACTAGGCCCTGCTAGTCCATACTGACTGGGCCCTGCTAGTCCATACTGACTGGGCTCTGCTAGTCCATATTGACTGGGCTATTTGGGGCTCTGCTAGTCCATACTGACTGGGTTATTTGGGGCTCTGCTAGTCCATACTGACTGGGCTATTTGGGGCTCTGCTAGTCCATACTGACTGGGTTATTTGGGGCTCTGCTAGTCCATACTGACTGGGCTATTTGGGGCTCTGCTAGTCCATACTGACTGGGCTATTTGGGGCTCTGCTAGTCCATACTGACTGGGCTATTTGGGGCCCTGCTAGTCCATACTGACTGGGCCATTTGGGGCCCTGCTAGTCCATACTGACTGGGCTATTTGGGGCCCTGCTAGTCCATACTGACTGGGCCATTTGGGGCCCTGCTAGTCCATACTGACTGGGCTATTTGGGGCCCTGCTAGTCCATACTGACTGGGCCATTTGGGGCCCTGCTAGTCCATACTGACTGGGTTATTTGGGGCTCTGCTAGTCCATACTGACTGGGCTATTTGGGGCTCTGCTAGTCCATACTGACTGGGCTATTTGGGGCTCTGCTAGTCCATACTGACTAGGCCCTGCTAGTCCATACTGACTGGGCCCTGCTAGTCCATACTGACTGGGCTCTGCTAGTCCATACTGACTGGGCTATTTGGGGCTCTGCTAGTCCATACTGACTGGGCTATTTGGGGCCCTGCTAGTCCATACTGACTGGGCTATTTGGGGCTCTGCTAGTCCATACTGACTGGGCTCTGCTAGTCCATACTGACTGGGCCCTGCTAGTCCATACTGACTGGGCCATTTGGGGCTCCTCTAGTCCATACCGACTGGGCCCCCGCTAGTCCAGCCCCCATGCCATATTGCCCTACTGACACATAAGAGTCTACAGAACCGAGGTGATGTTCACAAGTAGCATTAACATGACAGTATGTGAACCCTAACAATGCATTCATTCTGATACTCAGTCATTCTTCAACACTGGGTGTTATTAACGTTTCCAACATGCAACAGCTGTTTGTTTTTTTACCTTTGTAGAACAGAGCACAACATATACTCAATGGACTGCCCTCACTTTTCAGTCTGTCCCTGGTTCCATTGACAATCATGCACTTCTCTACTTACTTGTCTAGGTATTGGCAACAGTGACTGGATCTAGAGAAAGCTAAACAAACCCTCAATAACTCCTGTCTACAGTAACTACAGGAATGCAAACAGGCGGGAAAACACCTACATGGCTGAAAAGCAACCGATACTTATCCTCTAAAAGGTTTTTTATTGTTGTCTGCCCTACTGTAGAGAGCCCTCCACACCCACTGCAGGCGTCGCTTCACTTGTGGACAGATAAACCAGTTGTATAAGACGCTTAACAGCCTGAGATCCAATACTGAGTTACACTTTCTCTCAATCGCTATTAGTGGCATTTAAAGCACTTTGAAACCATATTAGGAGACAGTATTCCGCCAGAATCCTGGTGCATTAAGTAACACTAGAATATAGTTCTAGAATATAGTTCTAGAATATAGTTCTAGAATGCAGTAACACGAAATGCAATGAATTAATATGCCTTTACTGCAGATTCAGAACATGAAAAATATGAATTAATATGAATGGAAGTGGTCAGATGTGAGTATGCACTAGTAAAATGTAATAACACTGTAAAGTTATGGTGCTCAAGAGACTAGGAAAACAGCTAATGTCTCAATACTAGCTTATGGTTAGCGATATGGAATCCTTCCATCACAGTTCATGGGTATAATAATATCTATTTACAATTCTCTACAACCTTCTCTTTTCTTTACAATGTGGACGTGTCCAACTGTCCATGCCTTTTGTATGAGGCCGAGTATAGACCCAGAACCCGAGAGCTACTGTATGGAAAAGGGCACTAGGCTTGGGTCATGTTCATTAGGGCAAACTAAAACGAAAAATTAGCATTTCTTATTGGACAAGTTCAGGTAGTCTTTTCTTGTTTCAGTCCATTTGCTGCCTACTGAATTACAAGCCAGCTTTGTGTATTTCACTGCGGTGACAGTCACTTCCTTTCCCCTGCCGACTGTAGGAAGACAGACTCCTCTGGAGACGGAGAAAACCAAATCACCCAGGCTCCAGCCAGGCCCCCCCAGTCAGAGCTGGAGTCTGGCCCAAAACCAGCTTAGACACTGGGGTTCCGTTTCAGAGCGGCAGCCAGAGAACCCTGGAGCCCCAGGAGACAGGCTGGCAGCCACAAATGCGCTTTCAGTTCCAGGTCGTTCCAGCCCCAGACATAATGGCCACCGGTCACTGAGCAGGTATTCATTCCATCTGGCTCAGAGTCCCGACGACCATGACTGACATGGCATGAATCTCTTAAGTCTCCTTAGTTTCCAGGAAGGCAGTGGACAATGCCGGCTATTCATCCTCTTTTCTAGAGCTCCCACAGCACACGATCTCACTCCTCCAGACTCCAGTGTTGTATGTATGTCATTGCCAGGTAATCCAATGGTATGGTTATAATCTCAGACACACGCGCAGGCAGGCACGCACATACATTCTAGCTCCACCAGTACTGCTGTCTGTATCACAGGTATTCCAGCTGTTGCTCTTATAATTTTCCCTCGGCAGCAAAGTGTGGTAAAAACATCCCTTTAATACCCTGGGCAGTAAGGTGTGGTAAAAACATCCCTTTAATACCCTGGGTGGTAAGGTGTGGTAAAAACATCCCTTTAATACCCTGGGCGGTAAGGTGTGGTAAAAACATCCCTTTAATACCCTGGGTGGTAAGGTGTGGTAAAAACATCCCTTTAATACCCTGGGCTGTAAGGTGTGGTAAAAACATCCCTTTAATACCCTGGGCGGTAAGGTGTGGTAAAAACATCCCTTTAATACCCTGGGCGGTAAGGTGTGGTAAAAACATCCCTTTAATACCCTGGGCGATAAGGTGTGGTAAAAACATCCCTTTACCCTGGGCGGTAAGGTGTGGTAAAAACATCCCTTTACAGTTGTAAAACATACAGGTATTAGAGGTCAAATTTCCGATGGAGGCGTTTTCGCTCTCTTCTGTCGGGTTGTGAGGGTGGCATTCCTTCATGTAATATGATCTCTTTCATCCCTTCTTTCTTTATGGCGACTTCCTTAAGTGCACTGTCTGTATATACAATTACAGTTTATGGGAGTCTCTAGTCGTCAAATCACAACACATCAAAGTGGTTCAGAATATCCTATCACAAGAAATGACCAGGAAAGCGAGCAAGCATTTTTTTGTTGTCTTTGAATGAGTTGCGTTCAAGAGAGTCCATTCCAGCCTTTTTGTGTCCCAGGTAAGAGACGTAGTAAGGGTAGGGGCTAGGCTAGGGTAGGGGCTAGGGTAGGGGCTAGGCTAGGGTAGGGGCTAGGGTAGGGGCTAGGCTAGGGGCTAGGCTAGGGGCTAGGCTAGACTAGGGTAGGGGCTAGGCTAGGCTAGAGGGTAGGGGCTAGGCTAGACTAGGGTAGAGGCTAGGCTAGGGGCTAGGCTAGGGTAGGGGCTAGGGCGTCCTGTGTATGACTAGTCAGTCCCCTAGTTTATGGACATAGTTCACAGGGAATGTCCCACTTCTGGATGGATAGCCCTCGATGTGGCCGACCTGGAGGTACAGAAACAATCAAGATCACTAACCGACTAGATGGAAAATACAGAGGTAATATATTTGATATAAAGGGACATTAATGAAAGGGCTTTGCCTATGGATTTTGTGTTTGCGCAGAAGGAAAACCCTCCAGTTGCCTTTTTTGTAAAAATATATAGGTTAAAACATGGTTGGCTTAATACAGAAAAGCAAATAGCTCAACTTTCTGTTTTAAAGCTGTGCTTATTAAAAGTAACAACGGATTTACAGAGGTAAAGAGATAGAGGTGTAGTTCTACTCACCCACCAGTGGGGGTCCTCGGTGGCTGTGACCACGATGACCTCATCCTTGAAAAAGGCCAGCTGGTCCGAGCTGACGGCTCTGCAGTCCACCAGCGCCTTGACCCTCTTCTGGGTAGGCCTCCTCTGAGACACCTGGCGGATACACACGCTGCTCAGTCATGCTCTTGTACATACTAGTGTCCCGCTACTGTATTACAGACAACTGATCTGTACATGTAACCCATTGTCAGTTGGTTGGGCTTTATTATCCTTCAACATCACTATTCAATGTGCGCCGCATCTCAGTGCAAGAGGCGTCACTACAGTCCCTGGTTCGAATCCAGGCTGTATCACATCCGGCCGTGATTGGTAGTCCCATAGAGCGGTTGGCCCAGCGTCATCCGGGTTTGGCCGGGGTAGGCCGTCATTGTAAATAAGAATTTGTTCTTAACTGACTTGCCCAGTTAAATAAAGGTTGAAGATAAAACATTTTTTAAATGTAACAGCGTTATTGTGCCTTAAATTGACATTGAATAGTGATGTTGCAGGATAATAATGCCAACCAACTGACAATGGGTTACATGTAGCAGCTGAAGAAAATGTATTTCTATCAGAGTACCCAACAAAAATATATACATTCTTTATATTTCACGTGTACTAAAATGCATCCCAAAAATATATTTTAAATATGGTTTTTTTCTCGTATGGGAGCATTATTTATTTAATTCCATGCTCTAACTAGCATACCATATATAGATGCCATTCTCACTCAGATACCAGTGGTTTTGTTGTCACAGAAGTTGGCAGTGTTTGAAATGATGCTCCAGTATTAGTGGTAAGGTCATGTTGCGTGTCCTACCATAGCGTTTCTGCGAGGGCGCACAGTGATAGGAGAGGAGGAGGCTGCAGGTGTGGCGCCGGGGGCGGGACCAGTAGGTACCACGCTGCAGTACAGCTCCTCCTGGCTGCCCAGTGCCACACAGCTGGGTGAGGTCACAGCTGAGGTCACGGCTGAGGTCATGGCTACAGAACACTTCCCTTGTCCTCCGCTGCTGGTCCGCCGGTATGATGTTGTTTTCTCTGAGCTGGGGAGGAGGAGAGGACAGGTTGGTAAAACACAAGGACTTCACCTACTCACAGATACATCGGACACATACAGTACCTACATGGGTCCTACTGGATTTAGATAGTTTGGATTTTCCATCTATAAATGCTATTAACAGACTGTTTGCTAATGTTTCCAGGATGGACAAAATGTATGCACTCACTACTGCAAGTCGCCCTGGATAAGAGCATCTGCTAAATGACTAAAATGTAAATGTAAAATGTTACGGTTCAGATAAGAGTTAAGGTTAGTAGATAGTTAGTTGAAATGTTACTGATAGTCTGTAGACTGTCCAAATAAAGTGTTACCATGTCTTTTCATGTAATGTAATCCAGCATGCATGTAATGTAATCCAGTATGCATATAATGTAATCCAGTATGCATGTAATGTAATCCAGTATGCATGTAATGTAATCCAGTATGCATGTAATGTAATCCAGTATGCATATAATGTAATCCAGTATGCATGTAATGTAATCCAGTATGCATGTAATGTAATCCAGTATGCATGTAATGTAATCCAGTATGCATGTAATGTAATCCAGTATGCATGTAATGTAATCCAGTATGCATGTAATGTAATCCAGTATGCATGTAATGTAATCCAGTATGCATATAATTTAATCCAGTATGCGTGTAATGTAATCCAGTATGCGTGTAATGTAATCCAGTATGCGTGTAATGTAATCCAGTATGCGTGTAATGTAATCCAGCATGCATGTAATGTAATCCAGTATGCATGTAATGTTCACCAGTATGCATGTAATGTTCACCAGTATGCATGTAATTGCAAAGTTTTCTAACATTAATGATTTTTTAAATATAATTCATTATCAAACATTATTTTGCTCACTAGGAGTTTTTTTGTGGGACAGTGACAAAGTAGGTGTTCATTACTGTTAGAATGCGCTATGTGCTCAGCTCGTAGAGAAGTGTTAGGCTTCAACGGCGGGCGCTGTGAGGTCATTTTACCTGGCAGTAAACTGCTGCCCGAAGGCAGTCATCTTCAGAACTGATGAATTCTCTCTCTTAACTCTAGGGTTGTTCCATTTGAAACATATATGTATGTTTGACTATTCATTTCTAACAGTAAGGGAAATCAAATCATGAATACAAACATTTTACTGTGAAGACCAGGAAGGAGTCTAACATTTGAACTAGCAGGAATAGAGGGAGTCTATCCGTCATAACATTGCAAAACCACACTGATCTCCTACTTTCTCTGTCGGTTATGCAAGTATTTTAGGATTACCTGACAGGTCCTATGTGGTTCTGAGGGGAGCTGGAACTACTGTTAGACTTGGTGCTGTCTCTGTCTGAGGACCCTGACCCAGTATTGGCCTGACCCTCCCAGGCTGCGGTCTGTCTCTGTCCCCTCACCAGGATGCCCTGGCCGTGGGGTGATTTGGGTGGTCGCCCCCCCTGACCCTCCAGCATGGGGGAGGGGGGGCTGGACTGGGGGGCTGGGTTGGAGCAGCTGCACCTGTTGCTTACCCCCTCCTGGGTGGACAAGGAGATCTGGGGGTCCGAGCGACCTGGGGGTGCGGAGAGAGGGAGACAGGATCAGGTGAGTGAGAGACACATACAGCCATACAAAGGCTGTGTCAGGATCAGGAAGAAGGGGTGAGACAGCTCTCTCAGCTACGAGACTCAAACACCCACTATAAACTATACTAGACCGCTTTCCAGGGTCTTGTTCATTTAAGCACCAACCAGAAGAAAACTGACTGAAACAGAGGGGGACTACCTGGGCTATAATGTTCATGTCAATGCGTGTGTTCACCTCTCATGATGGCTTTAGCGGGCAGAGGGGGCGGGGGCATGAGGACGCCAGATGGAGCACTATTGGGGGGGTTACGGTAAAGGAAGTCCACGTTTTCGTAGGTCTTACACGCCACAGGGGCGTTGGCGAAGCTCCAGCGGGAGGGCGAGGCTTTGGAGGGCAGAGGGGAGCGTAGGTTCCTGTGTAAGGGGTTCACCTGAAGAGTAGAGAGGATGATGCCAAACATGACACTGGGGTTTCATCAAAAACAACCTCTACCCCTACCCCCTACACCCTAGGCCCTTGTGTTCTGAAATAATTGGATAAGAGTAAACAATATGGTAAAAATTCCATCTAGCTTACATCCATCCCCCATTCTTCCATCCCTCCATTCTAACACCCCCACCCCCCATTCTAACACCCCCCCCTCATTTTCCATCCCCCCATTCTAATATCTACCCATTCTTCCATCCCCCCATTCTAACACCACCCCCATTCTACCATCCCCCTAATTGTTCCATCCCCCATTATAACATCCCCCTCATTCCAACATCCCCCATTCTAACACCCACCCCTCCCCCCCCCATTCTAACAACCCTACCCCCATTCTAATATCCCCACCCCCATTCTAACACCCCCACCCTCATTCTAATATCCCCATCCCCCATTCTAACACCCCCCACCCACATTCTAACATCCCCACCACCATTCTAACAACCCTACCCCCATTCTAACACCCCCACCCCCATTCTAACACCCCCACCCCCATTCTAACAACCCTACCCCCGTTTCTAACACCCTCCCCATGACTAAGTCTAAGTCATGTGATAGGATAGTAAGGGATATGAGCAGAGTGACTCAGAGGTAAAGTGTGGTTGCACCGAGGTAAACACTGAATAAAACTCTAGTGCAGTGTTTCCCAAATCCAGTCCTCCAGTAACCAGTACACATTTCTTATGTAACCCCAACAGTACACCTGGTTCAACTTGTAACCCCAACAGTACACCTGGTTCAACTTGTAACCCCAGACACCTGGTTCAACTTGTAACCCCAGACACCTGGTTCAACTTGTAACCCCAACAGTACACCTGGTTCAACTTGTAACCCCAGACACCTGGTTCAACTTGTAACCCCAGACACCTGGTTCAACTTGTAACCTAGACACCTGGTTCAACTTGTAACCCCAGACACCTGGTTCAACTTGTAACCTCAACAGTACACCTGGTTCAACTTGTAACCCCAGACACCTGGCTCAACTTGTAACCCCAGACACCTGGTTCAACTTGTAACCCCAGACACCTGGTTCAACTTGTAACCCCAACAGTACACCTGGTTTAACTTGTAACCCCAGACACCTGGTTCAACTTGTAACCCCAGACACCTGGTTCAACTTGTAACACCAGACACCTGGTTCAACTTGTAACCCCAACAGTACACCTGGTTCAACTTGTAACCCCAGACACCTGGCTCAACTTGTAACCCCTACAGTACACCTGGCTCAACTTGTAACCCCAACAGTACACCTGGTTCAACTTGTAACCCCAGACACCTGGCTCAACTTGTATCCCCTACAGTACACCTGGCTCAACTTGTAACCCCAACACTACACCTGGTTTAACTTGTAACCCCAGACACCTGGTTCAACTTGTAACCCCAGACACCTGGTTCAACTTGTAACACCAGACACCTGGTTCAACTTGTAACCCCAACAGTACACCTGGTTCAACTTGTAACCCCAGACACCTGGCTCAACTTGTAACCCCTACAGTACACCTGGCTCAACTTGTAACCCCAGACACCTGGCTCAACTTGTAACCCCTACACTACACCTGGTTTAACTTGTAACCCCAGACACCTGGTTCAACTTGTAACCCCAACAGTACACCTGGTTCAACTTGTAACCCCAGACACCTGGCTCAACTTGTAACCCCAGACACCTGGTTCAACTTGTAACCCCAGACACCTGGCTCAACTTGTAACCCCAGACACCTGGCTCAACTTGTAACCCCAACAGTACACCTGGTTCAACTTGTAACCCCAACAGTACACCTGGTTCAACTTGTAACCCCAACAGTACACCTGGTTCACCTTGTAACCCCAACAGTACACCTGGTTCAACTTGTAACCCCAGACACCTGGCTCAACTTGTAACCCCAGACACCTGGTTCAACTTGTAACCCCAGACACCTGGTTCAACTTGTAACCCCAGACACCTGGTTCAACTTGTAACCCCAACAGTACACCTGGTTCAACTTGTAACCCCAACAGTACACCTGGTTCAACTTGTAACCCCAACAGTACACCTGGTTCAACTTGTAACCCCAGACACCTGGTTCAACTTGTAACCCCAGACACCTGGTTCAACTTGTAACCCCAGACACCTGGTTCAACTTGTAACCCCTACAGTACACCTGGCTCAACTTGTAACCCCAACAGTACACCTGGTTCAACTTGTAACCCCAGACACCTGGCTCAACTTGTAACCCCAACAGTACACCTGGTTCAACTTGTAACCCCAGACACCTGGCTCAACTTGTAACCCTAGACACCTGGTTCAACTTGTAACCCCTACAGTACACCTGGTTCAACTTGTAACCCCAACAGTACACCTGGTTCAACTTGTAACCCCAACAGTACACCTGGCTCAACTTGTAACCCCAGACACCTGGTTCAACTTGTAACCCCAGACACCTAGCTCAACTTGTAACCCCAACAGTACACCTGGCTCAACTTGTAACCCCAGACACCTAGCTCAACTTGTAACCCCAACAGTACACCTGGTTCAACTTGTAACCCCAACAGTACACCTGGTTCAACTTGTAACCCCAACAGTACACCTGGTTCACCTTGTAACCCCAACAGTACACCTGGTTCAACTTGTAACCCCAGACACCTGGCTCAACTTGTAACCCCAGACACCTGGTTCAACTTGTAACCCCAGACACCTGGTTCAACTTGTAACCCCAGACACCTGGTTCAACTTGTAACCCCAACAGTACACCTGGTTCAACTTGTAACCCCAACAGTACACCTGGTTCAACTTGTAACCCCAACAGTACACCTGGTTCAACTTGTAACCCCAGACACCTGGTTCAACTTGTAACCCCAGACACCTGGTTCAACTTGTAACCCCAGACACCTGGTTCAACTTGTAACCCCTACAGTACACCTGGCTCAACTTGTAACCCCAACAGTACACCTGGTTCAACTTGTAACCCCAGACACCTGGCTCAACTTGTAACCCCAACAGTACACCTGGTTCAACTTGTAACCCCAGACACCTGGCTCAACTTGTAACCCTAGACACCTGGTTCAACTTGTAACCCCTACAGTACACCTGGTTCAACTTGTAACCCCAACAGTACACCTGGTTCAACTTGTAACCCCAACAGTACACCTGGCTCAACTTGTAACCCCAGACACCTAGCTCAACTTGTAACCCCAACAGTACACCTGGCTCAACTTGTAACCCCAGACACCTAGCTCAACTTGTAACCCCAACAGTACACCTGGTTCAACTTGTAACCCCAACAGTACACCTGGTTCAACTTGTAACCCCAGACACCTGGCTCAACTTGTAACCCCAGACACCTGGTTCAACTTGTAACCCCAGACACCTGGTTCAACTTGTAACCCCAGACACCTGGTTCAACTTGTAACCCCAACAGTACACCTGGTTCAACTTGTAACCCCAACAGTACACCTGGTTCAACTTGTAACCCCAACAGTACACCTGGTTCAACTTGTAACCCCAGACACCTGGTTCAACTTGTAACCCCAGACACCTGGTTCAACTTGTAACCCCAGACACCTGGTTCAACTTGTAACCCCTACAGTACACCTGGCTCAACTTGTAACCCCAACAGTACACCTGGTTCAACTTGTAACCCCAGACACCTGGCTCAACTTGTAACCCCAACAGTACACCTGGTTCAACTTGTAACCCCAGACACCTGGCTCAACTTGTAACCCTAGACACCTGGTTCAACTTGTAACCCCTACAGTACACCTGGTTCAACTTGTAACCCCAACAGTACACCTGGTTCAACTTGTAACCCCAACAGTACACCTGGCTCAACTTGTAACCCCAGACACCTAGCTCAACTTGTAACCCCAACAGTACACCTGGCTCAACTTGTAACCCCAGACACCTAGCTCAACTTGTAACCCCAACAGTACACCTGGTTCAACTTGTAACCCCAACAGTACACCTGGTTCAACTTGTAACCCCAACAGTACACCTGGTTCAACTT
Source organism: Salvelinus alpinus (assembly GCF_045679555.1). Lineage (NCBI taxonomy): Eukaryota > Metazoa > Chordata > Actinopteri > Salmoniformes > Salmonidae > Salvelinus > Salvelinus alpinus. The sequence continues at coordinate 36,785,276 of NC_092110.1, read as the reverse complement.
GTAACCCCAGACACCTGAATCAACTTGTAACCCCTACAGTACACCTGGTTCAACTTGTAACCCCTACAGTACACCTGGTTCAACTTGTAACCCCAACAGTACACCTGGTTCAACTTGTAACCCCAGACACCTGGTTCAACTTGTAACCCCTACAGTACACCTGGCTCAACTTGTAACCCCAACAGTACCCCTGGTTCAACTTGTAACCCCAGACACCTGGCTCAACTTGTAACACCAGACACCTGGTTCAACTTGTAACACCAACAGTACACCTGGTTCAACTTGTAACCTCAACAGTACACCTGGTTCAACTTGTAACCTCAACAGTACACCTGGCTCAACTTGTAACCCCAACAGTACACCTGGCTCAACTTGTAACCCCAGACACCTGGCTCAACTTGTAACCCCAACAGTACACCTGGCTCAACTTGTAACCTCAACAGTACACCTGGTTCAACTTGTAACCCCAACAGTACACCTGGTTCAACTTGTAACCTCAACAGTACACCTGGTTCAACTTGTAACCCCAACAGTACACCTGGCTCAACTTGTAACCCCAGACACCTGGTTCAACTTGTAACCCCAGACACCTAGCTCAACTTGTAACCCCAACAGTACACCTGGCTCAACTTGTAACCCCAGACACCTAGCTCAACTTGTAACCCCAACAGTACACCTGGTTCAACTTGTAACCCCAGACACCTGCCTCAACTTGTAACCCCAGACACCTGGTTCAACTTGTAACCCCAACAGTACACCTGGTTCAACTTGTAACCCCAGACACCTGGTTCAACTTGTAACCCCTACAGTACACCTGGTTCAACTTGTAACCCCTACAGTACACCTGGTTCAACTTGTAACCCCAACAGTACACCTGGTTCAACTTGTAACCCCAGACACCTGGTTCAACTTGTAACCCCTACAATACACCTGGCTCAACTTGTAACCCCAACAGTACACCTGGTTCAACTTGTAACCCCAGACACCTGGCTCAACTTGTAACCCCAGACACCTGGTTCAACTTGTAACACCAACAGTACACCTGGTTCAACTTGTAACCTCAACAGTACACCTGGTTCAACTTGTAACCTCAACAGTACACCTGGTTCAACTTGTAACCTCAACAGTACACCTGGTTCAACTTGTAACCTCAACAGTACACCTGGCTCAACTTGTAACCCCAACAGTACACCTGGCTCAACTTGTAACCCCAGACACCTGGCTCAACTTGTAACCCCAAAAGTACACCTGGCTCAACTTGTAACCTCAACAGTACACCTGGTTCAACTTGTAACCCCAACAGTACACCTGGCTCAACTTGTAACCCCAACAGTACACCTGGCTCAACTTGTAACCCCAACAGTACACCTGGTTCAACTTGTAACCCCAGACACCTGGCTCAACTTGTAACCTCAACAGTACACCTGGCTCAACTTGTAACCTCAACAGTACACCTGGTTCAACTTGTAACCCCAACAGTACACCTGGTTCAACTTGTAACCTCAACAGTACACCTGGTTCAACTTGTAACCTCAACAGTACACCTGGCTCAACTTGTAACCCCAACAGTACACCTGGTTCAACTTGTAACCCCAGACACCTGGTTCAACTTGTAACCCCAACAGTACACCTGGTTCAACTTGTAACCCCAGACACCTGGTTCAACTTGTAACCCCAGACACCTGGTTCAACGTGTAACCCCAGACACCTGGTTCAACTTGTAACCCCAGACACCTGGTTCAACTTGTAACCCCAGACACCTGGTTCAACTTGTAACCCCAACAGTACACCTGGTTCAACTTGTAACCCCAGACACCTGGTTCAACTTGTAACCCCAACAGTACACCTGGTTCAACTTGTAACCCCAGACACCTGGTTCAACTTGTAACCCCAACAGTACACCTGGTTCAACTTGTAACCCCAGACACCTGGTTCAACTTGTAACTCCAGACACCTGGTTCAACTTGTAACCCCAGACACCTGGTTCAACTTGTATCCTCAACATTAGACATTTCTTTTGTAACCCCAGACACCTGGTTCAACTCAATGAGGGCTTGATTAGTTGGTGAATTGAATCAGGTGAGTTTGTACAGGGATACAATATAAATGTTCTGTTGGGGTCCTGGAGGACTGGTGTACTGGTTGTACAGTGGTTAGTGTGTGTTAACCTTCTCATCCAGGTCGTATTCAGTGTGTGTGTTTAACCCTCTCATCCAGGTCGTATTCAGTGTGTGTGTGTGTGTGTGTGTGTGTGTGTGTTCCTGTGTGTGTTAACCCTCTCATCCAGGTCGTATTCGGTGTGTGTGTGTGTCTGTTTGTTCCTGTGTGTGTTTACCCTCTCATCCAGGTCGTATTCAGTGTGTGTGTGTTCCTGTGGGTGTTTACTCTCTCATCCAGGTCGTATTCAGTGTGTGTGTGTTCCTGTGGGTGTTTACCCTCTCATCCAGGTCATCTTCGCTGTCGTACAGGTCCTGGCTCTGTGTCTCCCACATGTACTCCACATGGATCTGACTGTTGAACTTCCCACTCTGGGCCAGCTCTAGCTAAAACACACACACACACACACACACACACACACACACACACACACACACACACACACACACACACACACACACACACACACACACACACACACACACACACACACACACACACACACACACACACACACACACACACACACACACACACAGGAACAAAAACACACACACACAGGAACAAAAACACACGCAGGTCAGCTACAAATCCATATTTTGCTCAGATTACAAACATAGCATAGCTAGTCAAGTCATTGCTCCTAGCAGTACCTTTAAATACTCAAGTATCACCCAGAAAATAAAATAGTATATTCAAGCCTTGGGACAACTGTTAAAACCACTGAAACTTTAGTGCTAGAAACCAGAACCAAATCTTACATGTGCTGGCCAGTGACTTAATTATGCTAACATTTATGTTAAAGGGCAATTCCACCACTTCTCAACCTCATTGTCATCATCTCCAGCACAATGCCAGTGTCTACATATGTGAAAACGGCGCTTAAAAAAATATAAAGTTAAAAAGGTCTACCCGATGACATCATCTAAAGTTAAAACGTTTTTAAAACAATGTTTTCAAACAAGAAAATACCCCTCTGTCTAGAAACTCACTGCAGGTTTTGAAAATCACTGTTTTCTTACTTTAAATCTTACCCTGCGATGTCACAGAAGCATTTATTTATTTATTTTACTTTATTATTATTTATTTTTTTACCACAGATCATAGAAACACGCTGTTTTCACATATGTAGACTCTGGTATGGTGCTGGAGATGATGAATATGTAGACTCTGGTATGGTGCTGGAGATGGTGAATATGTAGACTCTGGTATGGTGCTGGAGATGGTGAATATGTAGACACTGGTATGGTGCTGGAGATGGTGAATATGTAGACTCTGGTATGGTGCTGGAGATGGTGAATATGTAGACACTGGTATGGTGCTGGAGATGGTGAATATGTAGACTCTGGTATGGTGCTGGAGATGGTGAATATGTAGACTCTGGTATGGTGCTGGTGAATATGTAGACTCTGGTATGGTGCTGGAGATGGTGAATATGTAGACTCTGGTATGGTGCTGGAGATGGTGAATATGTAGACACTGGTATGGTGCTGGAGATGGTGAATATGTAGACACTGGTATGGTGCTGGAGATGGTGAATATGTAGACTCTGGTATGGTGCTGGAGATGGTGAATATGAGGTTGAAAAGTGGCGGAGTTGCCCTTTAACAGTCTGTCACGAAACAGTATTGAAACAACAACTTAGGTTACTTGACTTATCACTGTTTTAACAGGAAATAATGGCTATGGTTTTCCAGTAAAACACAACCAGAAGGAAATGAACACTTTCTTTCATTATGGACTTTACTATGACAATTCAGCACCTCACCGTAATCAGAGACAGTGAGCATGTTATTTATTGTTCCATAAAGGATAGGAAGACAGGAAATTGAACGGGGTCAAAGCAGGTTTAGCAGGGGAAAACAGGGAGCCAGAAGGAACATAAAGGCTGTATTTGCACTGAGAGTTGACTGTAAAGGCAGGGTCAGTCAGCCCCTTTCTTGGCAAGAGCTCTCAAACTACGCAGATGACTATCAGTAAAGACATTGATACGCATATTTATTGATTTAGTGTTTCGCCAATTTGTTGTTTATGACGACGATTAACTAATTCAACTAATCATATCTTCTTCGTTGTGTTTTATATTGTAAGATATCGCATTTTATGCTCGTTTCTGCTTAAGTACCAAGATGTTGAAATAAACCTAAACCCAGTCAGTCATGTCTTACCAGTTCCACACACTGGGAGTGCTGCAGTCTCCTGGCGATGTCCAGGGCCGTCTCTCCGGATGAGTTCACTGGATGACGAGAGAGAGAGAGCGAGACCAGTTAAGTCTCTAACTGTGGTATCCCTATTGAACCCAGCTTACAAGCACTAAAGGCACTGTGTGAACATACTGTATATATACTGTAGGTATATATATACTGTAGGTGTATATATACTGTAGGTGTATATATACTGTAGGTGTGTATATACTGTAGGTGTATATATACTGTAGGTGTATATATACTGTAGGTGTGTATATACTGTAGGTGTGTATATACTGTAGGTGTGTACATACTGTAGGTGTGTATATACTGTAGGTGTGTATATACTGTAGGTGTGTATATACTGTAGGTGTGTATATACTGTAGGTGTGTACATACTGTAGGTGTGTATATACTGTAGGTGTATATATACTGTAGGTGTATATATACTGTAGGTGTGTATATACTGTAGGTGTGTATATACTGTACGTGTGTATATACAGTAGTTGTGTGTGTATAGGTGTGTACATACTGTAGGTGTGTATATACTGTAGGTGTGTGTGTAGGTGTGTACATACTGTAGGTGTGTATATACTGTAGGTGTGTGTGTAGGTGTGTACATACTGTACGTGTGTATATACAGTAGTTGTGTGTGTATAGGTGTGTACATACTGTAGGTGTGTATATACTGTAGGTGTGTGTGTAGGTGTGTATATACTGTACGTGTGTATATACAGTAGTTGTGTGTGTATAGGTGTGTATATACTGTAGGTGTGTATATACTGTAGGTGTGTGTGTAGGTGTGTATATACTGTACGTGTGTATATACAGTAGTTGTGTGTGTATAGGTGTGTATATACTGTAGGTGTGTATATACTGTAGGTGTGTGTGTATAGGTGTGTACATACTGTAGGTGTGTATATACTGTAGGTGTGTGTGTAGGTGTGTACATACTGTAGGTGTATATATACTGTAGGTGTGTACATACTGTAGGTGTGTATATACTGTACGTGTGTATATACAGTAGTTGTGTGTGTATAGGTGTGTACATACTGTAGGTGTGTGTGTAGGTGTGTACATACTGTAGGTGTGTACATACTGTAGGTGTGTGTGTAGGTGTGTACATACTGTAGGTGTGTGTGTAGGTGTGTACATACTGTAGGTGTGTATATACTGTAGGTGTGTGTGTAGGTGTGTGTGTAGGTGTGTGTGTAGGTGTGTGTGTAGGTGTGTACATACTGTAGGTGTGTGTGTAGGTGTGTGTGTAGGTGTGTACATACTGTAGGTGTGTGTGTAGGTGTGTGTGTAGGTGTGTATATACTGTAGGTGTGTATATACTGTAGGTGTGTGTGTAGGTGTGTACATACTGTACGTGTGTATATACAGTAGTTGTGTGTGTATAGGTGTGTACATACTGTAGGTGTGTATATACTGTAGGTGTGTGTGTAGGTGTGTATATACTGTACGTGTGTATATACAGTAGTTGTGTGTGTATAGGTGTGTATATACTGTAGGTGTGTACATACTGTAGGTGTGTGTGTAGGTGTGTGTGTAGGTGTGTACATACTGTAGGTGTGTGTGTAGGTGTGTGTGTAGGTGTGTGTGTAGGTGTGTACATACTGTAGGTGTGTGTGTAGGTGTGTGTGTAGGTGTGTGTGTAGGTGTGTACATACTGTACGTGTGTATATACAGTAGTTGTGTGTGTATAGGTGTGTATATACTGTAGGTGTGTACATACTGTAGGTGTGTGTGTAGGTGTGTGTGTAGGTGTGTGTGTAGGTGTGTATATACTGTACGTGTGTATATACAGTAGTTGTGTGTGTATAGGTGTGTATATACTGTAGGTGTGTACATACTGTAGGTGTGTGTGTAGGTGTGTGTGTAGGTGTGTACCATGTACCTGTGTGGAGGACAGCCTTTCCTTTGAGCAGCAGTTTGAGGCACTCTGTTTTGTGGTGCTGGGCGCTGTAATGTAGAGCAGTGTTCCCCTCTAGAGTCCTCTTCTCCAGACAGACACTGTTAAGTGGCGACAGACAGTTGGAGTCAATGTGATGTACATGTATGTCTCCGGGGGCTGGTGTAGCTAAGACAGTACTAAAGGTCAATGCTGGTGACAGAGAATGTGTCCCAAAATGGCACCCTATTCCCTACGTTGTACAGTCGTGGCCAAAGGTTTTGAGAATGACACAAATATTAATTTTCACAAAGTCTGCTGCCTCAGTTTGTATGATGGCAATTTGCATATACTCCAGAATGTTATGAAGAGTGATCAGATGAATTGAAATTAACTGCAAAGTCCCTCTTTTCCATGCAAATGAACTGAATCCCCCCAAAATAATTTCCACTGCATTTCAGCCCTGCCACAAAAGGACCAGCTGACATCATGTCAGTGATTCTCTCGTTAACACAGGTGTGAGTGTTGATGAGGACAAGGCTGGAGATCACTCTGTCATGCTGATTGAGTTTGAATAACAGACTGGAAGCTTCAAAAGCAGGGTGGTGCTTGGAATCATTGTTCTTCCTTTGTCAACAATGGTTACCTGCAAGGAAACACGTGCCGT